>NC_133662.1:236831330-237131330 GCF_037893015.1 Macrotis lagotis | reverse complement strand
AATGAAGGGAGTAAAATTACACCCCAAAGATTCGGGGAGGCAGCAGAAAGACATCAGGGGAAAGCACCCTTTATCGAAACCTTCACCACCTTTATCCCCCGTCAAAGTTCCCCAGCAGACCCACCCTCCAATCTCAAGATTAAATAGACCTCATTGAGTTCTGGCCAAGGAATCATGATAACTCATATTTCAATAATGCTTTAAAGTCTACAGAGTGTTTACTCCTCCCCGGTCCTTAGTATAGTGTGTGTGTGTGTGTGTGTGTGTGTGTGTATATATATATATATACTATAATATAGTATAGTAATATGGATATATATATATATATATATATATAATATAGTACATATATTTTCATGGATAAAAATACCAAAGTTCAGAAGTGATGTAACTCACCCCAGTTAAGGTTTCAACCCAGGCCTCCTGGTTCCTGAGTCCTTCTCCTGAGACAGGTTGCCTCTAACTTCCTAGGTCAGAGAATAAGTTTAAATACTTGGAATCTAACAGTTTAGAACTCTAGAGGCTTAAGGAATGGAATGAGCTCTGTGAGGATAAGGATCATCTCTTGCCTCTTTTTCTATCCCTAGCCCTTAGCACAGCCTCCAATATAAGTGTTTGTTGATTGAATGAGTTGGCAGGGTCCATTGCAATCTCAATTTCATTAGTGCTATCCTTCTTTAAAACTTCAGTAAAGGGGCAGCTAAGTGGCACAGTGGATAGAGCACCAGTCCTGGAATCAGGAGGACCTGAGTTCAAATATAGCCTCAAACACAATAATTACCAAGTTGTGTGACCTTGGGCAAGTCACTTGACCCATTGCCTTAAAAAAAAACTTGGGGTGGCTAGGTGGCACAGTGGATAGAGCACCAGTTCTGGAGTCAGGAGGACCTGAGTTCAAATCCGGCCTTAGACACTTAATAATTACCTAGCTGTGTGACCTTGGGCAAGCCACAAGGCAACCCACTGCCTTGCAAAAACTAAAAAAAAAAAAAAATACCACATTGCCTCAGATCAAAACCAGAGCAGGAGGCCAATGTTCCTCCTCTTATTATACCTTTCAGCTCCTAGGAGCCGTCCCTTCTCACCTTGATGGCTTATGCATGCCCCCCTGAAACAGAAGGGCCACTGTTATAGAATCAATGACTTTCTATCCCTTAGCCCTTCCTCTAACGTCTAGCACTGGCGTGTTGTGTTAAGCAATTATTAAGTGCGTTCTATTTTCTAGGTAGTGGATATACAAAAATTAAAAAGTTCCAGTCACAAGGAGCTTACACCTACAAGGAAGACAATATTCACATTGTACAAGTGTGGCACACATTCAGATTGGAGTCTCCCTTAGGAGTAACTACTACTTTGAGTTCTAGGGATAACCCAGGGGAAAGTTCAATTCTCCACACTAGCTCCTGAGTTCCGACTGGTGTGTGCTTCTAATTATAATTACTCTTGGGTATATATTAAGCATCAAAATTAATTTTAAAAATATGTAATTTATTAACAAATGAAAGCAATAATAGATATATAGCTATAAATAAAGATGACAGTTATAGATATTACTAGAGTCACACCTTTAAAATATAACTGATGTATTTTCATTTGTCTAGAAATTTAGTATTACTTTATTCAGAATCTCTCAAGACATTAACTTTCCTCTCTGGAATTCCCTTCATAAGATAAAGTTGAAAACTGTTTCTTCAGGGAAGAAAAAATATTTCTCTTCATCTCTTTTCTCTCTGTGTCTTCTTTTAGCCTCTCCCCAGCAATGACAGGACACGTCTCTTCATTGTCTCTCAAGGTAACTCTTTTAAGAGTCACTCTCCACAATTTATCAAGTAGATTCACATAGATGAAAAAGTCAAAAACATACATTCTCTCCCTGTCTCCCCAGAGAGAGGCAAACATGGATCATAGATAAACACATCTTCTACCTAACTCCATAGGGAAAAATACTGTACATCAATCTGCTTCCGGAATGACAATTCGACTTATCCACATGAGTTATATTTCCCCCAATATTATAGTTCTTAAAAACTGCAGTAACACTCTCTGAGCTCTTATAGAGACAGTAAAGATCCTCATGAGACGGTTATTTGAACAAAGGGTGTTGTAAGAATGCATATACAAAATAATTAAATATAACATAACTTGGTGGAAGCGGGAGGGGAAAGACAGGAAAGATTTCAGGTATAAGACGCTCTTTGGTTGAGTTTTAAGTCCTGTAGATGGTGGAGAGGAGGGGAGTTGTTTTGCTTCAATTGTATCCTATTTTTGTGACTTCACATGAGGTTTTCTTGGCAAAGATACTGGAGTAGTTTGCCATTTCCTTCTCCAGTGGATTAAGACAAACAAGTTAAGCGACTTGCCTAGAGTCAAACAGCTAGTGAGATCAAGTTTGAACTCAGGTCTTTCTTACTCCAAGCCTGGTGCTCTATACACAGAGCCATCTAACTGCCAGAAAGAACATTCCAGTAATACTCCCCCATTCTGTACAAATGCATAGAAATGGGAAATAGCAAGTTGTATGTAAGAAACAATAAGAAGGTCAAATCTGGTTGGGTATAGGGTGTTGGAATATACAATAGTATAGTGATATACAGTATGGATGAAAAAGTATTCAATTGCACTGCTCTCATTGAATTATATTATTAGTACTAATATTTTAAAAGCAAAAAAGATTGGTAAAATCTTGAAAATAAATTTTTTTAAATTTTACATTTTAAATTTTTAAAAAAATTTAAAATAAATTTAAAAATAAATATGCATTTTAAAAATAAAATTTTAAATTATTTTAAATTTATTTTATTTTATTCTATCATATATATTTTAAAATACATATTAGTAGAATAGTACATTACAGGCATAGCTCATTTTTTTACTTGTGCTTTTTTAATTAAATATCACAGATATCATTTTTTTTGCAAGACAATGAACTTAAGTAACTTGTCCAAGGTCACACAGCTAGGTAATTATTAAGTATTTGAGGCTGAATTTGAACTCAGGTCCTTTTGACTCCAGGGCGGGTGCTATATCCACTGTGCACCTAGCTGCCTTTAGCTATTGTTATTTTTTCTATCTTTTCCTTTTTTTTTATAAATTGAAACCTTACCTTAAGCTAAGTTATCATTGCCATTTTCCAACAGCACATGCTCATATCATGTCTCTGTGTGACATTTTTGTAATTCTCATAACATTCAAACTTTTTCATTATTATTTCTGCTATAGTGATCTGTGATCAGTGATCTTTGATGTTACTATTGTCATTGTTTTGGACTATCCTCTAGTTATTTCCCCTTCTCTCTCTCCCTCTGCTTGGATGTCTCTATTCCCTGAGACCCACAATATTGAAATTAGGCCACTTAATAATCCTATAATGACCTGTTGGAATGAAAGGAAGAGTCAATTGAAGTAACAAACTCTATTTTTGTCTTATTTTAAGAAATTGCCACAGTTGCCCCAACCTTCAACAGCCACCGCCATGATCAGTCAGCAGCCTTCAACATGGAGGCAAGACCATCCTCCATCAAAAAGATTATGACTTGTTGAAGGCTCAGATAATGGCTAGCATTTTTTAGCAAAAAAGTATTTTTAATTAAGTTACATATGCATTGTATTTTTAGACATAATACTATTGCACACTTAATAGACTATGATATAGTGTAAACCTAATTTTTACATGCACTAAGAAAATAAAAAATTCACATGGTTCATTCTATTATGATATTGGCTTTACTGAAGTGATCTGAAACTGAATTCTTTTTTTTCTCCAATGGGTTTTTTATTTAGGTTTTGTTTGGGTTTTGGTTTTTTTTTTTTGCAAGGCAATGGGGTTAAGTGGCTTGCCCAAGGCCACACAGCTAGGTAATTATTAAGTGTCTGAGATCGGATTTGAACCCAGGTACTCCTGGCTCCAGGCCCGGTGCTCTATCCATTGTGCCACCGAGCCGCCCTGAAACTGAATTCTTTATGTATATATAAATAAATGTGTCTAAATTGGGGACATATCACATTTTTAAGGGGTTTTTTGGTAAGGTAATGGGGTTAAGTGGCTTGCCCAAGGCCACACAGCTAGGTAATTATTAAGTGCCTGAGGCCGGATTTGAACCCAGTTACTCCTGACTCCAGGGCCGGTGCTCTATCCACTGTGCCACCTAGCCACTCCATCAACATATTTTTTTAATTGTTTTTGGTGCACAATTTTAAAAGTTTATACGAGAACTCAATCCTATTGTGATAGCCTCCTATTTGTTTTTCCTGCATTCAGCAGCAAAATTTATATTCCAAAAATATAGGTCTGAGTAGGCCACTCCCTTGCTCAAAGAACTTTCAGTAGCTCCCCATTGTCTCTAAAATTAAAAAAAAAAAAAAACAAATTCCTCCCTTTATCATTTAAAACAATTCACTAGTTCTTCCTGGATACTACCAAATCTCTCTCAACATCACATTATCTTGGGGCAGCTAGGTGGCGCAGTGGATAGAGCACCGGCCCTGGAGTCAGGAGTACCTGGGTTCAAATCCGGTCTCAGACACTTAATAATTGTCTAGCTGTGTGGCCTTGGGCAAGTCACTTAACCCCATTGTCTTGCACAAAAAAAAAAAGATTGTAAGCTACAGAGGTGTCCCCCTAGTTTACTGAGTAGGGAAATTATGATGTATAGATGGATGGATGATTGATGGATGGATAAGTAGATTTGCATGTATATAATTATATATGTATAATTAGTTATACATTTATAGATAGTCTTAATAGCTAAAAGCTACATTAAGACTTTGGGACACCCTATATTTGGAAATGAACAGGATGCAAAACAAAAGAGAACAATTTTAAATTAATTTGCTTAATTTAAAATTATGGATTATATTTCCTCACTTGGGAATTCCCTCTTCCATTTAAATCAGAGGCTCAGTCCCTGTGCTATCATTATCATTATTATTATTATTATTATTATTATTATCATTATTATTATTATTAGTTCAATCCCAAGTTCATTACAAATAAGACTCATTTCCCTCTGGACTTATCTCCCTAGCAAGATGATTGGCCCTGATAAAACTGTTGTTGTTTTAATATCTTGAGAGCAAAAAGATTTTTTAAAATTAATAAATGAATTATTATCCTTGTTATCTTGACAATGTCTCCCCCATCTGTGCCTTAGAAGTTGATGCACTCTGAGGTACCACCTCACACCAATATAACAGCTCTGTTTGTGGTGGCAAAGAGTTGGAAATCAAATAAATGTCCTTCATTTGGGGAGTGGCTTAGCAAACTGTGGTATACGTATAATGGAACACTATTGTTCTATTAGAAACCAGGAGGGATGGAAATTCAGGAAAGCATGGAAGGATTTGCATGAACTAATGCTGAGTAAGATGAGCAGAACCAGAAGAACATTGTACACCCTAACAGCAACATCGGGGTGATGATCAACCTGGATGGACTCACTCGCTTCATCAGTACAACAATCAGGGATAATTTGGGGCTGTCTGCAATGGAGAATACCATCTGTATCCAGAGGAAAAAATTGTGGAGTTTGAACAGAGACTAAGGACTATTACCTTCAATTTGGGGGGGAGGACCATTATCTTATTATATAATTTTGTTATCTCTTATACTTTATTTTTCTTCCTTAAGGATATGATTTCTCTCTCATCACATCTAATTTAGATCAATGTACATCATGGAAACAATGTAAAGACTATCAGACTGCCTTCTGTGGGGGGGTGGGGGGAGGGAAACAAGATTAGGGGGAAAATTGTAAAATCCAAAAATAAATGGATGAATAAATAAATGAATGAATGAATGAATGAATAATTAAATAAATAAATAAGTGAACAAATGAATAAATAAATAACTAGATAAATAGATAAGTAAATTAATTAATTGATAAATAAATAAAAATAAAAGAAGTTCATGCAGCTAAAGCTCCTACTCCACACCTCTCCTGAGAAAACTCTCAGCTTAGGAGCTCGCTGGCTGTTAGCTGGGATTAGCAAGAGACTTCCAGATTCCCAGGGACAGGGATTCTCCATGGGGACAGAAAGGACCCCAAGTTTCAGGAGCCTGTCCATACATAATGACATGGTCTTTGGCACCACCTGCTGGGAGAAGGAGGAAACTCAGGCCAAGAGTAGATGGTTGGGGGTCTGCAGCTGACAGGGTCCAGGTCTGAGCCTTGGCCTTTGCAAGACACGTGGCTTTGACTCCACAACAGAAGTCAACTAATGAGAAATGGCAGCATTTCTGGAACCATAAGCGCCTCCTTGGGGAAAAAGAAAAATAATCTCCTTGCAACCGTCCAAAAAGTGATCCTAAACGTCTCCATGGTTTTTTCTTTTCTAGTCTAGTAGAATGGGAGGTGCATTAAATCTCGAACCAGAGCATACACCTTCAAATCCAAGAGACGCGCCTGAGTATCATCCAATCACACTGCAAGCATCATTGTCTTCCCCTGTAAAATGAGGGAATGGAATGAGATAACCTGGGAGGTGTCTCTGCAGGACCTTGGTTGCTTAAATGCTCTAGGACTCAGTTTCCCTTTTTTGTAAAACTTTACAGTTTTACAATGAAGGGCCTGGGCTAAAATAAAATATGGATTCCTCAGTTTAGCTTCTAAAGTCCTAGACCACCTGTCCTTGCTCCCCCTACTCCATTGTTGAACAGAACTCATCAGTCATTCAGCCAAATTGCCCTAATTCACTGAAGACACCCCCACCTTCTATCTCAGGGTTGTTGCTCTGACTAGTTTCCCTGCCAGGATCGCATTATCTCCTTGCCTTCTCCTGATAGGAGCTCCCTTCTCTGAAGATTCCATGCAGACCTCATCTCAACGAAGCCCTTCCCCATCCCCCATCCTTAGCCAATGTTCTCCCATAGGACCCATGTGTCTATCTGAGTTTATTCATTAACTTTATATTTATGCTGCACGTTTTCATGGGGCCGAGGGGTGGTGCAGGTCAATAGTGACTTAGCACAGCCCCCCTTCACTCAAATCCAGTTCAAGTGTTTGGCATGGCATCACTTCCCCAATGCCCTGGTCTTCTTCAAGAATGAAGGATAAACATCATCCTCATTGCGAATCTTGTCTCCCTAACATCTAGCAAGGTGCTTGACCTTGATAAGGCCTAAAGGCTAAAGGAGAAGGAAAGTATTATAGGATTAAGAGTTGGGAAGACCTTAGAGATCAGCTAATCTACCATCGGCAGTGAGGAAAGCAAAGCCCAAGGAGGAGTACATTGTCCAGGACATATTAGATGGGGAGAGGAATGGTGAGCATGTTAGAGCTGATGGTTCTTAATTATGGCCAACATTTGGATTTGTTTTGCTTCACAATTAATATTTGTTAAAAGAGAGAGCTGAAGGTTTTGGTGGGGCTTGTTTTGGGTTTTATTTTTAAATAAAGAGGGAAGGGATTTGAGAAAAGGAGGGTTAAAGGAGGCCAAAATTTGTTTTAAAAAATACAAGTCAGGCCAATATGTCCAGAAAGGACAATGATCAATGTTGGAAGGGATGTGGAAATCTGGGACACTAATACATTGTTGGTGGAACTGTGAACTCATCCAACCTTTCTGGAGAGCAATTTGGGACTACACCCAAAGGGCAACAAAAACGTGCATACCCTTTGACCCAGCAATACCACTGAAGAGATTATGAAAAAGGGTAAAAACATCACTTGTACAAAAATATTCACAACAGCTCTGTTTGTGGCAAAGAATTGGAAATTAAGTGAATATCCTTCAATTGGGGAATGGCTTAGCAAACTGTGGTATATGCATGTCATGGAACACTATTGTTCTATTAGGAATCAGGAGGGATGGGAATTCAGGGAAGTCTGGATTTGCATGAACTGATCCTGAGCGAGATGAGAACCAGAAAAACACTGAGCTATCCTAACAGCAACATGGGGGTGATGATCAACCTTAATGGACTTGCTCATCCCTTCAGTGCAACAACCATAGACAATTTGGGGCTGTCTGCAATGGAGAATACTATCTGTATCCAGAGAAAGAATTATGGACTTTGAACAAAGACCAAAGACTATTACCATCAAATTAGGGAAAAAAGAATTATATTATTATGTAATTTTATTATCTCATACTTTATTTTTCTTAAGGATATGAGTTCACTGTCATCACATTCAACTGAGATCAATGTATAACTTGGAACCAATGAAGGGTGGCTAGGTGGCACAGTGGATAGAGCACTGACCCGGGAGTCGTCAGGAGTACCTGAGTTCAAATCCGCCTTCAGACACTTAATAATTACTTAACTGTGTGACCTTGGGCAAGCCACTTAATCCCACTGCCTTGCAAAAAAATAAAAGCTTTGACTGAAAAAAAAAAGTCAATGAAGTATTCTTTTAAAATGGCACAGAGAAGAAAAGTTCAAAGGGAGACACTGACCAGCAGTACATTCAGTTTCTTATATATTCTGAAAAAATTATCAATTTCTAGTAGGAGAGGGAAATCCTCAAATGATGAAGTCACAAAAACCTCCAATGTAAGGTATTCTTGAATAAATTAATCAACTTAAAAGCATTATTGAATGAAACTGATATCCATCAAGAAGCTTCTTGTGAATGGTCAAATCACACATCCATTAGGCCTTTGTACAACAGAAGTAGTTCACTCATTGGTCCAGATTCAAGCAAGCTTTATAGAGGAAATGTACTCCCTATAAAAGAGCAGCTAGGGTAGGGAACAGGAATGGAAGGGACTTTACTTTGCAAAGGACTTTGCTACTGGATCAGGAAATCCTTCCTGGCTGGCAAAGAAAACACACCCAAGGACAGGTATGGAGGCAGATGGTACCAAAAAGAGGAAGTGGCTTCAAGGATTGCAGATCTATGGTCCTAGGTCAAAAGAGGTTCAGACCCCAGGGCCGCAGCTGAGTGGCCCACAAAGCAGAAATGCTACCTAAAGAGGGAAGCTGAGAGAAACTGTACACAGAAAGGACTTCCAGAAACAAGAATTGGAAATTACTCTTTTGGTACCTGGGTATCCTACATTTGTACACTATTATCTTACTCTGAAGTTGAGTCCACTATTCCCTCAACTGTTCTGTCTGTTTCACCAAGTGCATCTCAGGATTTAAAGGAAGACTTTTCTGTTTAATATTTTTATTTTCTCCCAATTACATGGAAAAACAATTTTTAACATGTTTTTTAATTTTGAATTCCAAATTCACTCCTCTCACCTTTCCCCTAAGATGGCAAGCATTTGATAGAAGTTATACTTGTGCAGTCATGCAAAATATATTTTATTAATCATGTGAAAGAAGAAAAACAAGAAAAATAAAGTTTTTAAAAAGTATACTTTGATCTGCATTCAGACTACCCGTTCTTTATCTGAGGCAGACAGCATTTTTCATCCGAAGTCCCTCAGAATTATCTTGGATCACTGTATTGCTGAGAAGAGTTAAGTCATTCATAGTTAATCATCACACAACATTGCTGTTACAATGTTCTGCTCACTTCACTCGGCATCAGTTTATATAACCTGTTTCCAGGTTTTTCTGAAGGCGTCCACCTCATCCTTTCTTGCAGCATATATACCACAACTTGTTTCGCCACTTCCTATTTGAGGGACATCCTCTGCTCTCAATTACTATTGATTAGAGAAAAGCAAATTAAAGTAATTCTAATCAACTAATATGACAGAAAAGGAAAATGACTAATATTGGCAATGTTGGAAAACCTAGACACGGATGCAAGGTGTAGTTGTGAACTGATTCAATCATTCTGCAGAGCAATTTGGAACTGATGTATTAGTGCCTCTGTTCAAAACGAAAATTAAGATAACTATCGCTAAACCCTAAATTACTAGGTGATCATTAATGGGAGCACATTGGGAGGGGCTTGTGAGCCATAGTATTAGGGGTCAGTCATCTGCACAACTGGGTAGCAGTCAATTCTGGGACCCAAACTCGATAGTGACTGTAACTTGAGGGGGTATGTATATGGTGTTATATTCTTTTTTCTGTTCTTTTTATATATAAATTTCATCTTATCAAGTTCAGAATAATAAAAATTTTAAAAGGCCCTAAGGTTAACTTAAATAATAACCTTCATTCCTTGAATTTTGACCAAGGCTTTTAAGAGTTAAGATTAGTTATTCTCTTGACAGAGCACAGGCCTTGACTTCCCTTAAAGAAAGCTCTAGTTCATTGCTTCACAGGCACTGAGAATTGTTTTGCTTAACTAATTATGTTTGTTTAATTGACCATTATTAGGCACATGTTCTTGAAATGTTAGATTTAGGACTTTAAAAAAATTTACTTGTCTCAAGTAAGATTTGAAAATACAGCCTTATTTGTTTCAGAGATAATTCAATTCTACAAAAACATATTAAGGGTCTATTATGTACAAAGCAAGAGGTTGTGTGGGGTCAGAGATCAATCCTAAGGTTTCCAGATCAATCCTGAGAGTCAGGAAAAGCCGAGTTCATGTTCTCCTTCTGCACTGGGCTGTAATCCCAATTAAATCATCAAACCTCTTCATAGAACAGGAAACAGTTATACAGACTGTTACAAAATAAAAGAGATATATATATATATATATTAATAGAAGAAATTTCCTCGTTGGGAGTTTCCTACACCAAGGAAATCACAAGTCTAGTTTTCAGAAAAATGTGCACTCTGGATGAAAAGGCCCTACCTGAGGAAATTAGAAGATCCAAATCCAAATGTAGCCTCACTTACTCCATATGATCTTGGGCAAGTCACTTATCTGCTGCCTCAGCTCCCTCAATTGTAAAATAGGAATAACTCTACTCTTACATGACATATCTGTAAAGTATTTAGTACAGTGCACAGACCCCACCCTTTCCTTTGAGTAGCTTTTGTTCTACCAATGAGAGTGGAGGAAGGAGAGGGGGGGGAAGGGGGGAGAGGGAGGGAGATTGGGGTGGATTTAGATTCTGGACTTGTCTGCCACTTCCTTCTCCAGCTCATTTACAGATGAGGAAAGTGAGGCAAATGGGGAAGCACCTTCCCTAGGATCAGATCACATGGACAGTGACTGAGGCCAAATTTGAACTCCTATCATCCTGCCTCCAGGGCCAGCACTCTATCCATTGTGTCACCTAGGAATCCACATTGTACCATATATAAAATATTAAAAGATTTTTTTTTAAAAAGTGATGGGAAGAGGCCTTCTGAAGGGCTTTCATGTAGAAGGGGGCACACAGTTCTCAGGTCTCTGACTTCACAGAGACCATCCCCCCCACTCCCCCCTCAAGCCTTTCCTGATCAACAAGAGAGTGACACCAAGGCAGTACTAGGAAACCTCCAGACTTTTACTGATTTCTTTTTAAAAATGTGAAAAGCAGGCACCGGGAAGCCACGAGTCCAAACTGGTTCAGAAGCAGCCAACGAAAGGGGTTGGGGAATGACAAAAGCAGCATTCTGATTTTTCAACTTTTATTTAAGAAAAAAAAAAATCCCCCACCAGGATCCTCCTCCCCTCCTCTAATGCCACAGTGCCCACCCTTGTTCAGGCAGGATTATGCCAACAAAACAAAAAAAAACTGGAAAGAAAAGCTTTCTTTCCCTTCTTAAACATGACAGTCTATGAAAATGCAGCAGCTTCTAGGATCCATACCAACACTGCTCTCCAATGTGAGGTCCCACCTCACAAGCAGGAATAAGGAAATGCAATGGATGGGAAAAAGGCCAAGGGGAGACCGGCCCACAAGGCAGCAAAGTAACCCAGTTTCTCATCAGTCTTCAGCATCATCAAACTGCCCTGTCTCAAAGACCATTTTGGAATAGTGGGGAGTCAGGGGGGCAGGGTGGTGCCAGCTCGGATCATAGATCATGTCTCCCTGCTGGGCCCGAGGTGCCCAGAGACAGAATTCTTGAATGCTAGCACGGTGGATGTCTTCAGCACCTGAAAGAAGTTTCAAAAAATAAAGGAGAAAAGCCTCAATGATTGCAGGCAGCCTGGGGGGGGGGGGGTCACAGGCATGAACCCCTACACGGACATTAGGTTTCAACTCATCCAGGGCCCAAAGGGAGCAGCAACACCTACCGTACGGATTCCCCTGGTCAGCAATCAACTCGGTGTCCCAGTCCTCCTTATCAGGAGGTTCGGCCTCTGGGGAGTCACTGTTCTCCATCCCATCTTCCAGCTCCCAGTTCAAGTCTTCCTCAGAATCCTCAAAATCCTGCATCTCATCATCAAGAAGGTCCGTATCCCCAAGTAAGGGAATATTCTGGGCCCCACCAGCTGCAAAGTTGGCAGAGAAGAGGAAAAGTTCTATAAATTTCTGGCAAACACAAAAGTGGCCCTGGGCTGTTTTAAGTTTTTTAAATAAAAGCAAAACCCCAATGGAAAGGTCAGCAAATTTCCAATTAACAGCACTGACAGAGGAAAGTCATGATTTGGATAAAACAAAATTTATCTCTATTTGGCTCTAGTAGACAATCTGATTTTTCCCCAGAAAAATAAATGTTAAGTGTACACATCTCGGTATGTAAGTCACCTACCAACACTAGTTTTCCACATATTAAAAAAAAGAGGGGGAAGGGCAAGAGACATCCTGTGAATGCCCCTCATAGCAAAATCAGAGCCCTGGTGTGATTTAAAATTAAATAGAGAAATATGCTTCTGTAGCCCAAACAGTGATTCAGAACTTTTAACTATTAACAAATTTTTCAATATACAAATGCTGCTTTAGTACCAATTAATTTGTTTAAAAGTATTGCTGAATTAATAGAAGACTTTTTGTCCTTCAGTTTTCCCAAAGCACACATCCATTATCATCTAGGGGTTGTTTACACATATTTTGCTGCCTTTTCCCACAACAAGCATTGCAGGGGGAGACAAAGCCTGGCAAAAGGAACCCTCATAGGACCCTGGACACAAGAGGCATGGGATGGGCGGATAGGGGAAACCATGAGTTATTATTTTAATTCAAAAATTCTGCAGGATTTTAGGAGTCATTTAAATGATGAAAGAAACTATCTAGGGAGTTCTAGGTTTCTGATGCTGCTTTGGCAGACAACTCCAAGAGGAAAAAAACTAATACACAAAAGAGGAGTTGAGCCCAGCAAAGACGGGATAGATAAGATGTGAGAATAAGAAACAACAAGGAAGAGCTGCCAAGGCACCCAAGCGTCACAGCTGGAGGATCTCAGCTTGGATGGCATCCTTCAGGAGCCACAAGGCATAGGAAGGGACCTCACCAGGACCCTTACTTAAGAAAAGACCTGTCTGGTCTAATTCCACCCCAAAAGAAAGTGACCCTCACAGCACACCTGTTCTGGGGCATCCAGCTCTGGGAGCTGCCGGAGGGCAGCCCACTACATTCAGGAACAGCTTACAGTTAGCCAGGCTGGCTTTCCTGATTCCAAACCTTCATCTGCCTCTTGGTAGCTTCCACTCACTGGCCCTGGGTCCGGCGCCTAGCCGTGCAAGCAGAGCACGGTGACTGAGGCCCTTTCTCTCCATCACTGAGTCCGTCCTTCTGTCCCTCAACACCTGCCCAGGGAGGGTTACTTGCCTACTCTGGGTCTCCATCTCATGACCTCCTCACCTCCTTCCTTCTTTTGATAGATGTGGTCAGACATGGCCAAGCTGACCTGAACAAAGAAAAACAATTTGGAACCTTGGCACCTTCTCGTCGTTTCTCGGCTGAAAGAAAAATAACCGTCACTTAGCAGCGGCATTTCTGGAAAAATAATTTGGGAACCAGCATGCTTTCTTCCCGCTCCACGGCTCAACAAACCCACTGGCACGTTCTCTCCTTCCGTTTCAATAGCCCGTGAAGTCTCACTGCCTTCTAAGATCCTGGCTCAAATCGCTAAGCGATGAAGTACCCGCAGGACCCTGCCATTCATGCCCCTGCCATTCATGCCCCCTTGGGTCTCCATTAGTCCATCTTTAACAGGAGGGGTTGGCCTGGAGCTCAGCCCCCTTCCCATCCACCTTTGCTTGCTATGAGCCTCTGCACATACTCCGGCCACAAAATGAGGCAAAATCTGCTCTAGAACAGTCTATTGTTCCATCCCCCACTTATCCTGCCTTTATGTCGGGGCTCTCAAACTGGGGGCTCCGCAATGGTTCTTTAAATTTTAACCCCTGAATTTCGGTAACTGGCTCAAGGTTCGTGGGTGGGGCGCTGAGTGGTTACGGGTCAAAGGAGCTAAAACTGGCGGTTTCCAAAGAAATGATATAGAGAACGTCACGTCATCAGAAAACCGGCTCCCAAGGACCATCCAAGTGAGAGAGGCAAAGTAAGACAAGCGCGAGATGCCATCTCCCGGGAGGGGCAATGCTGCGGGCAGCGAGGTGGCAGAGGCGGAGCCCCGAGTTCAGGCGGGCCCCGGGCCCCAAGAGCCGCCCCGCTGCGGCCGGGGAGCCCGGACCCCCGGCCTGAGAGATACAAACGTCCCTGCGGGGGCCCGGGGGGGGGGGCAGCTCCGGGCAGAGGGCGCGGCCGCGCTGCGGCCCTGGGGGGCCCTGGGGGGCGGGGGCGCTTCGGCTCTGCGCATCCAGGGCCCGGGGGTCCGGCCTGTGGGGGGCACCGCGCCCCCCCCCGCCCCTCCTCTCCCGGGGCCCCAAGCCCAGGGGCCCCCGGACCTGCCGCGGGGCCCGAGGCCTCGCCTAGGCCCGGCTCGGCTGGCGGCCCCCCCCCCTCGGGCCCCCAGCGGGGTCCGGCCGCGGAGGAGGAGGAGGAGGAGGGGAGGAGGAGGAGGAGGAGGAGGAGGAGGAGGAGGAGGAGGAGGAGGAGGAGGAGGGCCGGGGCGCAGGGGCTGCCCCTCCCCCACCCGCCCCCCCCCGCGGCCTCGGGCCCAGCGTGGGCCGCGCCGCGCCCGGGTTTTGTGTCCGCGGACGCGGGGGGCGGCCCCTCCCCCCTGCAGCGCGGCGGGGACCCCCGGGGCCACAGGCGGGGGGGGGCAGCGGGGGGGGAGGGGGAGGGGCGCGGCCCGCGGCCTCCTCCGCGCCGGACAGGCCCGCAGGGAAGGGACTGGGCGGCGCGGCCCGGCCCGGCCCCGGCCCCGGCCCCATTCCCATCCCCATTCCCGCTCCCGCTCCCGGCCCGGCCCGGCCCGGCCCGGCTCCCGCTCCCGCTCACGGCCCGGCTCCCATCCCCATTCCCGCTCCCGCTCCCGCTCCCGGCCCCGGCCCCGGCCCCGGCCCCATTCCCATCCCCGCTCCCGCTCCCGCTCCCGCTCCCGGCCCGGCCCGGCTCCCATCCCCATTCCCGCTCCCGCTCCCGCTCCCGGCCCCGGCCCCGGCCTCACCGCCACGGCGCCGCAGGGCTCGCGCTCCGGCTCCGGCTCCGGCTCCGACTCCCGCTCCGGCGCCGCCCCCGCCCCCGCCTGGGCCCGCCCGCCCCGCGGCGGCGCCGCCTCCCCCCCCAGGTCCGCGTCCCCGCGCCCCGCCCCCGCCCCCGCCCCCGCAGCCCGCGGCTCCATGGCCGCCAGTCCCCGAGGCGCCGCCGCCCCCACGTGACGCCCGCCCCATGCTGCCGGCCCCAAGGCGACGGCGAGCGGCCAATCGGCGGCGGGGGCGGGGCGGGTCACGTGGGGGCCCGGCGCGGCCATTGGCGGGGCTCCCCGAGGACGGCGGCCGTGCGCGGGCAGCGGAGCCGGGCGGGTCACCCGGCCCTCGGCCCCGGGAAGGGCCTCGCGCCCCGGCGCCCGGCTGCCCCTCCGCCGCCCCCGGCTTGTCTGGAGACCCGGCCCCGCCAGGCCGCGGCCGGGGCTGTGGGGGGCGCGGGAGGCCCCAAGGCTAGAGGTAAAAGGCGGCGGAGGGGGCCGGCCCGGGGGCCCGGGGCGCGGCCTGCGCGGTTTAAAGCTCCTCCAGACTTGTCCCCTACCGGGCCCCCAAGGGGACCCCCGGCGCCGGGCCCCCCCAGGGCTGCGGTCTGAACCCGACTCCTTAACCTCCCCATTTCGGGGCCGGAGTCACCCTCTGCCTTCTCCGACTTCACGCCCGGCCCAGCCCCACAAGCGGTCACCCTCACCTCCCACACAAGGCCAGGCCTCAGGCTCACCTCTCTAAGCCCAGCTCCAAACCGCCAGCACCAAGCTTTCCAGCCCAAGAACTCCAAAATACTGCTCTTTTGCAACACTTTGTGCCCAATTTGTCCTTGCTAATAAGCTGTCCCCTATGTGTGGCTACAAAGTGTTCCTCGGCTGATAAAAAAAAAAAGGAATTCTGATTTCTTCAGACTGGTTGGTATTTCATTGGCTGGGCTTGCTAACAGTTAATATTCGTCGAACTCGCATTTGCTAAAGTAGCAGGAAGCCGTGCCTTAATACACTTTGGGTAGGTACACTTAAATACATTTTGCATACTTTTCAGAAAAGAATGATCTTGTCTTTCAAAATACAAAACCCAGAAGGTTAAGAACTAAGGAGGCAAGAGAATAAAACTTAATTTCTTAGCTCATGAGGACCCCCCCAAGCTAAATCTGGAAGGAAAGAATGATGTCCCAGTTTTGTCAAGGTCTATGGAGCAGAAGAGGTTCCTCTCTGTTCTGGATGGACAGCTTTTCACCAATTCTCTCCTCCAGATTAAAGATGCCAAATGGCGATCAGAGGAGGAGTGATCCTCCTAATTTCCTAACAGGCTAGATCTACCTAGAATGTAAATCTATCACAAGGTTTTATAGAAAGAGTTCACAAGTCCAGCCAGAAGCTCTTGCTACAACTGGCTCATCTGGAGTAAAGTGTATTTGGCCACAAACTCCTCCACCATCTCGCCTTGAAGCATCTTCATGGCTCTCCAGTGGATCTGCCCACAATTCTCAGGTTTGCCACAAGGGTGGTTCAGTTCTTCCTTGATGTAATCCAACCACAGTTCTTAAAAGAAGAAAAAGCAGTCAAAACCCCTTGACATGTTGCCCAAGCAATGACCAGGCCCTGGACTTTACCAGGTCCAAGAGTTCTGGAGACCAAAAGGGCTCAGATCACTCAAACAAAATAATGCTCTTACCAGCCCTTTATATATGTGTATGTGTGTGTGTATTAATCTAACAGCATTTTGTTATAATTTATTTCCTTTGAAGTCCTGTGTATTTTAAGGCATTTTTTTTAAAATGTGAGAAGGATCCAGAGCAAAGAAAAAAATAAGTCCAGACCTTCCCCTCTCCACAAATAAGGCACAAAGGCACAAACTCCAAAAGTCTGTCTACAGGAGCCAGTCATCCCACCTCCCAAACCCCTACTGCCCACAAAAAAAAAGGTTTCTCACCATAATTCACAGAACCAAACTCTCTCAAGGCTCTCTCATAGTATTCTCTTAAGTTCAGCATCTTGCAGGTTTCCTAATAAAAGAAGCAGACAAGAGGGGTTCAGGACCCAGGGATGCACATTTCCCCAGAAAAGAAACTCCCTCTTGGCTACCCTAAATCCCAATTACTTCTCACTCTGATGCCTCACTACCTAGACCTCCACACAGAACAGAAACCTGTCCTACCCTCATCCTCCTCCCTGCTCTCAGGTTATTTTCTATGTGCAACTATGGAGAGCCTGCTTTCCTAACTCTGCTTTTGCATGAAAACCCAATTACATTTTAGATTCACCAGGGAAACTTCTGCAATGTAAAGAGATACCATTTAATTGATGGTCAAGTGAAGTGTGGATTTCCAAACTTAAAGCCAGGTCCTGATTTCCTTATGTTTTAGCTTTGATTCTGGCAGGGTGAGGGGACTCCAAGGAACAGTATTTGCTAAGTCTTTTTTTCTTACTGTCCCCTGTCTTTAGCCCTGGGGACCCCCAAGTAGCTGGCGGACTATCAGAATTAGGAAAACATGGCCAATGCCCCTCCTCACATACCTGCTCCTTTTCAATCTGGATCATCCTCCTGAAGAACTGAACTGAAAATGGGCGGTTTTCACGTAAACTAGAGAAAAGAGAAATTTTGCCCATGTGCCCACCTGTGGAAGAACCCCTTAGCAAACATGGCCCATAAACACATAGCAGCAAGCCAGGCTAATTGGATAAGCTCAGGGGTCAAGCCTGGCCACCAACAACAATGACTGCCAGTGTAAAATGGGCTGCAACTTCCTCTGTTATCACTGTTTCTCCCCCCGCCCCCAGCTCTACTTTTCCTCTGGTAGCCCTCTTCTCATTTTCAAGAGCCAACTTTAAAATTCCTCATTTTGTTATTTTGGTTTTTTAAGCAGAATTTTACAGAAAACTAGACTCTCCCAAATATGGGCATCAGCCTGAAGACTCCAAGGTCCTAATTTGTCTCCACTGAATATTGTGTAATAATAATCATCACAAAAAGAGTCACAAGTCCCCTTTTCTGAGAGCAGATGTGGCAGAATTGCCAAGTTGAGCCAAGAGGAGAAGGGCCAAGCAAGACAGGCCAGGTCATGTGGGGCACCTGCAGGGACGGTCTGACTACCTGATAAAGACTCTTTTGGCCTTCTTGTGGCCACCAGTCCGGTAAGCCCAATCAAGGTACTTCTCTTTCATGATCACAGAGTCGGCAGGGACTGTAGCAAGGAGAGATTTCTGCCATGAGAAAGAAACCAAAAACAATTTACATAAAGAGAATTCACAGAAATGTCATCCCAAAGCCAAGCCACTGGAGAGCTGGAGGCTTCAGACCAAGGGACTAACCCAGCAGCCACAGAAAGAGCCTGTCTGCCAGAGAATGCTCTGAATGAAAGAATGAAAATCGTCTGTGAAGCATTTAAAATGTACCCTGTGTTCAGCACTGAGGAGACAGGGAAAATGTCAATGGTCCCTCCCTTCAAGGACCAGACAGCACAGGGGCAGGTTCAGCTGCAGACCAACAGGGAGGCCCCAGGTCCTCTGAATAGGGATAGGCCCAGTCTGGGGGCTCTGAGACCCTGGCTGGAGGGACAGCTGTGTTGGGAAAGAATGGAAGCAACTGTATGTTTAATGAAGGGACTGAGATTAGCTGATGTCATCACAAGTGGATCAATAATCATGTACAAAAGGACCGTCATGGATCCTCAAGACTGCTTGTATCCTGCGAGGCAAAGCCAGGCCAACCCAAACCACACTGACAACAACCATACCTGTGTGAGGTGTATGTATGTACACACACACACACACACACACACACACACACACACAAACCCATTCCTCCTCCTGCTCTTCCCTTGCTTCACATTCACTTGGCTGATTCAGCTTCACTAAGTGCAGAAGGATTTTGCCTGAGGTTAGAGCCCAAGGAGACCTCAGAGAAGGAAAGCAAGGCCCAAGAGAGGCCAATGACCAGGCCCTTCCCTCCCTCCTTCCCCCTACCCCCCCCAGGAGTGAAGGCTCAGAGACCAGGGCTCTCCCCCTTTCCTGTCCTCTTTGCTCTTAGTCTCTGTTGAGGATCACTGAGCTCCAATAGGTATATCAAAGCAGAAGAAAGAGAAGAGGCAGCTGGGTGCCATCAGCAGCCTATCTCTAAACCACACCTGGAATAGGGCCTCAGTGTCTTCTTCACTCTGGGTCCCTTCACTCCACTCCAGCCACAGACTCCACAAGGGCAAACAATCCTGCGAACAATACACAAATGAGAGAAACAGAGCTGTGGCACTGCCAGACCCAGCCACACAAGCATCAGTTAAGATCCTACCACGGGCCAGGTGCCCCTGGGAGAGGGGATGCCACCACAGGGACAGCTTTAAGGAAATCTCCTGAAAGTCCAACTCTGGCTGCACAGATGCCAACATAGGTGTGCAAGGGCATGCCCCGCCCCCAGGTGGCAGGATTCAAACCTTGGCTCTCAGATGCCGAACAGCTTCCTGGAAACGCTCTTCCACCCGATTGCTGTCCAACCTGATCAGCAGCTGCAGCTGCAGCCGCCATCTGGAGACCGAGTCTGGGTTGTGGTCTGTCAGGGCCAGGGCCACCCCTAGCGCCACCTCAGTGAGGCCCAGGCCCAGCAACATGTCCAGCTGCACAAAAGAAAAGAACATGAAGGGGTGACCATGGTCACTCTTCAAGGTCCTTGGAGAAGGGAGCATGAGAGGCCCACGACCTCTATCTACCCAAGAGGCTCAAGACACCCCCAGCCCCAAAGCTGCCTCAACTGGGTGGTCCCCACAAGGCACAGAAGTCAGATGGGAGGGTCTCCTTCTCTCTCCACTCGTCTATTCTTTGTGGGAGTCAAAAAAATATAAACAAAAAATGAGAGAGAGAGTGCACACAAAAGCAAGAGACCCCCTGAAAAAAGCCAGGATGACCCAGAAGACAGCCTGTTAAAGAATCCACTGCTAGAACCCCCTTCCCCTCCAAAAAGCCCTGATCAGCCTGGGAAGCAGCCCAGAATGGTGATCACAAGCTGGCCCAGGGTCTGAAGACGAGGGAGGAGAACCCCTGCACCACTTCCTGAGCATCCCATTCCTGGGTCACCATGAGGCTCTAAGGGGAGGACATGTGTAAAGCACCTTACAAATGAGGAAGGGCCAGACCTATCAGGCAGGGGAGCTCAGGGGAGCTCAGCCAGCCCCAGTGCCACTCTGCTACTCCCAGTGGGACCTTGGGGGAAGCCCTTTCTCTCCGAGGCTGCAGCCTCCTGGGCCTAGTCCCACAGCAGGGACCCAGTCAGACAGAATGCTACTACCATGCAGAAAGACCATGAGGAGCAAGCACTGTGCTGCCCACCTCCTACCAAAGCCAAGAAACTCAAAGGATCACTCCTGGAGAGGGTCAGACAGACAGCGCACTTTGTGGAGCTATGGGACTGTACATCGTTTGTTAAAAAGGGAAAGAGACAAAATGAACATTGGGTAAGCTTAGACAACACAGGTAAGTGGCCCCACAGGGCCACCTCCTTACCCACTGCTGATACAGGTCTTCGGGAAGCAGTCTGGCATCATGGGCCCTCCTGAATACATCCATGACCCGCTCCTGTCTCTGAAATCACAAAAGGTCCAGAGTCCATCACTCAATCCTGGTGAGAGTGTCCAAGACTCAAATAGGAACACACGGAGGTATACAGTAAGACATGGCCAACATCATAATGTTTTTGTGACTATGCATGATGCTTATTAGGGTTTTACTTTCCTTTTTTTCTAATGGGAGAGATGGGAAGGAGAGAAAATTGATTAACTTAATTAACTTAAAAAAAGGATTTTTTTTAACTAAAAGCTAATTGAATCCTAAATAATATAATTTAATGTGAATAATCTGATACAAATAAAAACGGTTTTTAAATTATGTTGATCTCCAGAAAAATCAAACCTTACTTAAGACAACATGGCACTGAAAAAAGACTTTTAAAATCATGGGCAGTTCTCAGAGGTGGATGGTTTTCCCTGAGAACCTGTGGCTCCAGCTGCCCCCTGACCAAATGATTTGATTTATGCCTTACCTTCTCTTTCAACTCCTTGTTATTCGTTTTCCTATTAAATCGCTCCAAGCAGAAGGTGATGTAATACTTCCACATGGCCTCTATAAAGTCAGAAAAAAGACCACACAGAAAAAGAAAAAGTTGATCAAAGGAAGCAGAACTTCTAATGGACCTACAAGAGGACACAAGACAGAAGCATCTTCTGTGCTATTTTAATTCTCTGGTTGAAGCCCTAAGGGCTTCAAGGTTAAGATTTTAACCCTTATTTTGTTTTTACTGTTGGTTAAATTGAAAGGAAATATGCAGTTGACTAAAGTTTGATCATTTGTTTTAAAAGAAATAGAGAGAGTAGTCATCAGTGAGTCCAACCACAGCCGCTGCTTCTCGGCAGAAGAACCTATGGCCTGGCTACCTAAGTCTGCCAGCCCAGGTTCATGGGCTAGAAAACCAGATACCCCAGTGATGCTGGAGAGTTGGGCTGGGGCAATACCACAGGGTAAGAAGCTTTATTCAATGCATACCACAGAGCATCATCAAAAAGCAAAGATAATTGAAAGGTCTTTTTGAATGTACTCTACAATAAAATACCTATGTGACAAAGAACATTTACCCAAATGCTTCTTCTCAAACAAGGGGCCATCCTCATGACCACTGTCAACATTATAAGCTACACAAGAGCCATAGCTTGGGTGGAGAGGAAGAAAGAGGGGAAGAATGAAAGGAAGGGAGGGAAGTAAGTGGCCCATTTCCTGCTTGTTAATTCATTTGTTTTTTAAATGTTGTGTTTTATATAAGACTTTACCTCTTACTGCATTATATCATTTGATTATTTTTGTTTAATTACTTGTTCTTGCAAAAATGTGCACCAAAAGAGGTTTAGTGGATAGAGAATGGGGTCAGGTCCCACCCTGGCGTTCACTGGCAAGGGGACCCTGGACAAATTACCAAATCTCAATGACTAGAACACTGACTGCCCTATTGCCAGACTGAATCGAGGACAGGAGATTCTGCACTAGGGGTTCCTGTAAAAATAAAGATGTCTGGCCTGGGGGTGGGGGGAGGACTCCAAATGGAACAAGCAGGTGGCAGCTGTTGGCCAAAGTTCACTACGCTGGGCTCTGATCCATGCTCCCTGTCGAGGAAGCTAGAGTAAAACCCCACAGCCTGAGGATGCTAGCTGCGGAGTCCCAGCGCAAGATCAAGCTGGCCAGCACACTCATTTTAAAGACAGGGAAGCCTGGCATGTCCCCAGAGGACTCAGGCGAAGACTCAGAGGCAATGAGAATTCACAGCCAGGACACAACGAAGGGTGGCGAAGAGGTGAGCTGATCCAACCATTCTGAGCAACCTGGAAGAGGCCCAAAGGGCAATCCAACAACTAAACTGCTCTGAATGCAGGCTAAGGCAGAGTATTTTCACTTTTTAAAAACTATTTTGTTTTTTCTTTCTTTCTCATAGTTTGTTCCTCCTCTAGTTCTGACCCTTCATAACATGGCCAATATGGAAATTTGTTAAATATGAACAACCTATATCAGAATACTCGCTGTCATGGGAAGGGAGAGGGAAGGGAAGGTGGCAGAAAAATGTGCCAACACAAAAGCCTACAAAGAGATGAATATTGATTTCAATTTCGATCTATGCTTATCATGGAGGCAAACGTAAAGTCTATCAGATTGCCTTTTGTTGTGGGGGAGGGAAGGGAGGGGAAGAAGAAAAATTGTAATCCTTGCCAAAAAAAAAAAAATTGGTAGAAACTGCCATTATATGTATTTGGAAAAGAAATAAAATATTTCTATATTAAAAAAATAAAGATGTGTTGAAAACTCTTTGCATTGTAAATGGAAAAAATAAAATAAAATAACATAAAAAAAAACAGAAACAAAAAGAATTCACAGCCAGAGATTCTGAATCCAACCCTCTGGTACCCACACTGCTACACTTTAAATCTCCTGGCGGAAGACAAACCTGTAGCCAGAGAGCTCACAGCCTCCTCATAGACGGCACAGGATCGCTCCTCCCTCCGGGCCACCTCTGCAGCTTTCCCTTGTTTGGATGCCAATTCACCGGGGAGCTGGGTCTCCAGCTCTAGCTCTCGCCGCGCCACAAAGTCCCAGGTGAGGGGGTCCTCAGCATGTAGAACCTGCAGGCTGGAACAAAAGAGATTTCTCCCACCTGTCCTGGCCTAAGGAAAGCCAGGGAGAAGGGACCTAATTCCACCAAGGAGGAAAGAAGGCAAAGGAATGAAAGGCAGCAGCTCTTCCTTCTCCCAGTCTATGGACTATGGCTCTGGCATCTGCTGTGGCTCATCTCCTCCAGGCCCCTCAGAATATCAGAGCTAAGCAGTGACTGAGGCCAGGTCATCACTCCAGAGTCACCAATTGCTTTGTTGTGGCCACTACTAGTCAGTGGTCACTGTCGTCCAGTGGTTAGAGTGTGGGGCCTGGTGACAGAAGACCTGAGTGTGAATCCTGCCTCAGACATCTGCTGGCTTCCTGACCCTAGGTCAACTGTGCCTCAGTGTCTTCAGTTGTAAAATGGAGATGAGAAGTGCTCCCACCCAACAGGTTTAGTAGAGGACCAAACAAACCCAAGGGTGAAGCTCCATAAAGGCCAGTGATGACGGTGATTTCACCCTGAACCTGCTTTGTCAAACCTTCAGCACACCCCAGAACAGACACCACCCCCCCAATGACATGTCCCCACCTCCTCCCTCCACTTACTGGTCATAAATCTCTTTCTGAAGATCTTGTGCAAAAGTGAATAACTTTGCAATGGAGAGTAAGGAGAGATGAAATTCAGCACCTAAAAAAAAAGACAACAGAGAAGGAATCAAGTCAACAGATCTGCAGGGCGTTCTCTGCTGTACTTGGGACCTTCTGTTGACTTTCAATTAGTCTCGGGCTTTGGAGTGGCATCTCCCCCCAGGCATTCCCAGGTCTGCCTGATAATGCCAAAGGAGGTGCCAGTGGAGTTGAGCACATTCTGAGCTCCGGGAGCCAGGAGCCTCTTCCACTGCTTACACTGTCCTATATGTTCCACTAGAGTACAAGGCATACCTTTGATTTTACTCACAGCTTCCTTATAAACAATCCGTGCCAAGGCACAATTCAGGATCTCCTCAGGATAATCAAGTGCATCCTAGAGAGTTAGAAACCAAATTTCATGAGCACCAAAGCACAAAGCACCAAGACAACAAGTCAGATCTGACTTCAAATTAGTCACAGAAACCTAGGGAGATCAAGCTGCTCAGGCCTCAGTTTCCTCAGCTATAATATAAGAAAGCTGGTCTAGCGGTCCCTAAAACTCTTTTTAAAAATGGGTCCTAGGTGGCACAGTGGATGGAGCACCAGCCCTGGAGCTAGAAGGACCTGAGTTCAAATCTGGCCTCAGACACCTAATAATTACCTAGTTCTGTGTGACCTTAGGCAAGTCACTTAACCCTATTGCCTCTTAAAAACCAAAACAATAAAATAAATGGTTCCTGTCTTTGATTGTGGGGATGCACAATGTGGGAGAAAACAGATTAAGTTGGACAGAGAATGTTTAATCTACATCATCTCATCCCTTCCATTCTTCTAAATAAAAGGAAATTAAAACAGGTTTAGGGAACCACACTTCAGTCTTCATTGAGTGACTTTACTTTTTTGTTTGGGCTTTTCTATAAATAAAAGTACTTGATAAATTCTACCTTCTCTTCCAGTTACATTTTTCAATCACCTCTCAATATGGTCTCCATCCCACACACACCCACCCAGAGCTCAGCCCACAGAATTCTTAGTCCCTTTTCCCAATAACTTTCCAGATTTCCACCAGGCTGCCAGGCTTGACAGGCTTCCCTACCAAGGACCCTGAGCTCTCTTGGGTGTCAAAGATTCACATTCTCAGCTCTGCCTGACCTAGCAAGACACCCCCACCTCAGAAATTTCCACAGGTTAAGGATCTCACCAAATCCATTTTTGCTTGTTCAAATTCTTGCTTCTCTTTCCTCAGCTTCTCAGCATTCATTAGCTCCATCCTAAAATACTAAAGATAACATCAATAAATAACTTTGGGAAGGAAAAAAAACACTATTCCCCCTTCCCCCTAAAAATGGGGCAGAAATAACATCCTTACACACACACACACACACACATACACCCCTCCCCACAGCCAAGGCAGCATCTAAGTAAACAAGAAATCCAAGCAACAAGCATCCTCAAGGCAGCACAGACAAGGCCTGAACCATCAGTGGGCTGATCACATGCATACCATTGAGGACTCCATCATCTAAAACAGAGCAGAGAACAATCTTACCATCTACTCACAGGGAGGTTGGGAGGATGAGATGAGATGAGGCACATGAAGCACACTGCAATTTTTAGTTCATCATTGCAGTATGCGATAATCACATGGTTACATTTTTCCTTCACACATACAACAAAACAGTAATGTTTCTCTTGTGCTTTGCTTTAAAAGACAATACTGGAGCTTAACCTGACTGCCAATTTCCTACAGAAATACTGCTTTTAAAAGCACAACAAAAATAAAGCCAAGTATAGACCTTCAGAAAGACTTAGAAAGGGCCAAAGGAAAAAAAGTTCAGGTTTTGTTCTTTACTTGGTAATCATCAACTCTTTTGATTCTGCTTTGTTAAATGCTGAAAGTTTTATGTGGCAATTATTCCACTACTTGACTGGTTTTGTTCAGAATTAAATTTGTGATAAAAACATATGTCAGTAATAACAGAAAAATTACCAAATTATGTTCAAGGATCTCAGGAAAAGATGATACTGATGTTATTTTAACCAAGTAGCTTAACAGCAATACAACTGTGAGGACATTAAGACAGAGACCAAATATGAACGTGATGGACTGTTCTGTAAGAAATCATCATGGAGGGGAGCTAAGTGGCACAGTGGATAGAGCACCAGACTTGGAGTCAGGAGGACTGGAGTTCAAATCTGGTCTCAGACACTTAATAATGACTTAGCCATATGACCTTGGGTGAGTCACTTAACTCCATTGCCTTGCAAAAAGAACAAAACTGAAAGAAATCATCAGCTGCATTTTAAGGTCTGCTTCACTTGCTTCTCACCTCTGGCTCAAAGCTAGCCAACTTCATCATTCTTTATTGCAAAGAAAGGCTGTAACATATTCTCAGGCCCTACCCCTTAGGAGCTTTCCTTCACACTGGCTCCAATGGTCAGATTCATAGATGCTGGACATAGAACTGAAAGGGACCTAAGATGTCATTGGGTTCAACACTCTCACATGGTGCAGAACCAGGAGAACACTGCAGATAGTACCAGCAATACAGTCTCAGGAAGAAATGTGAATTACTTAGCTCTTCTTATAAAACAATGATCAAGACAATTCCAAAGGACTCGTGATAAAAAATGCTCTCAACCTCCAACTACAGAATAGTTTGAATGAAGACTGAAACTTACCATTTTTCACTTTATTTTGGTCTGTGTCTTCTCTTACAACATGAATAATATGGAAAAAATATTTTGCATGAATGCACCTGTAAAACCTATATCAAATTGCTTGCTATCTCAAGGAGGGAAGAAAAGGAAAGAGGGAGAGAATTTGAAACTCAAAATTTTCAATAATGAAATGCTGGGTGGACAGAGCCAAGATGGAGGAATGAAGGAAGAAATTTCTAGAAACTGCTCCCCCCAAACCATCCCTTCAAAAGTTAGCAAATTATGACTCTAGTCAAAATTTAGAGGGGCAAAACCCATAGTCCAAGACAACTTAGAAGACCTGCAGGAAAGGTCTGTTTCACCAGGACCAGGGGATGGAAAGAGACACAGGCACAGCCAGGCCACAGCAAACCTGCTCCAGCATTCCAGGAAGAGCCTGGGGAGTACCTGCGACCCTGGGTGGCTTGAAGGGGTGGTGAGAGAACTCTGCAGCACCAGAGTGAGCACAGAGAGAGCAGAGCCCGGGCAGAGCAGCCCTGAGGTGGGAATCTGTAGAGCCACGCAGGAGCAGCTTCCAGAGCACTCAGCCCACAGACAGTAAGGGGATCAGGAGAGACTGCTATTCCTGGGGCAGGACTCTGCTGTTTGCCTGCACTCAGATCCAGGTCACAGTCTGGGGCCCCACACCACCACAGCAGAGCAGCAACCCTCCTCAGTTACAGGGCAGAGGGGAGGGCCTGTGGATATCCATATACCAAAGCCAGGCAAGAGAGCAGTCAGAGCCTCTCGTAAGTCCTTGGAGTAATCAAGGAACCTGTGGGTTATCTCAAAATCCCCCCAAAGCTTAAGTGTGGTAAATCTGAGGAAATGAGCAAACAAGAGAAAAAGAAGAACCTGACCATAGACAATTACTTTGGTCCAATGGAAGATTCAGAAGATGACAAAGTTGAAAATTCTGTATCCAAAACCTCCAAGAGAAATAGGAAATGGGCTCAGGTTATGGAAAAGCTCAAAAAAGACTGAAAAACAAGTAAGGAAGATAGAGGAAAAATTGGAAGGAGAAATAAGAGCGATGAAGGAAAATCATCAACAGCTTGGCAAAAGAAGTACAAAAAAGTACTGAAGAAAATAACATGTTAAAAACCAGTTTAAAACTTCAGCCTCCCAGAAACAGCCCCAGTATGCCTGGGAGCCGTGGCTCCGGGCAGAAGCAGCAGTTTCCTGACCTGCACCCTGGGGAGCACCGGACACAACTTGGAGGATCAGCGGGGAGACTTCTACCAGAGCGAGCACAAAGCCCAGGCCCTCAGGGCAGTTGCTGAGGCACAGAGGAAGCAGCCCAGATCCAGGAAACAGAAGCAGGCGCCTCCAGGCAGATGCACCCTGAGTGCCCAGCCTACCGAAGGTAAGGGAGTGGAGGGAGATTGCCAGAGTCTGTCCTCTATCTCTGGAACACGACTCTGGGGCTCTGACCACACTCAGCTCTGCTCCTCTCAGCACTTCAGTGATCAAAGACAATTCTAAAGTTCTAGTCAGAAAATTCCATCGACATCCAAAGAAAGAACAATAGGGCCCAAATGCAGACCAAAGCATACTATTTTTCACTTTTAAAAATTTCTTTTATGGTTTTTTTCCTTTCTCATGGTTTTTTCCCTTTTGTTCTAATTCTTCTTTCACAACATGATTAATATGGAAATGTTTAACATAGCTGTAAATGGGTACTCTATCAGATGTCAACTGGAAGGGAGAGGAAAGGGAAGGAGGAAAGGAAAAAATATGAAAGCTAAAATCTTACAAAAAAATGAATGCTGAAAACTATCTTTATGTGTAATTGGAAAAAGAATTTTAAAGTTAAAAAAGTAAACCAAAAACTCCCTTCCCTTGGAGATAGAATTGTTGGAAAAACCATTGATGCCCTGAGTCACACTGGTTGGATCACACTATGAGCCTCCAGGACAGGCTGAATTCCTGTTCTGATTGGCCTAATGTTCTAGCACACGGCGAAACTCCCCAATAAACCTTGGGATCCATTTATTAAGTGACCACCTGGTCATCCACATCCTGTGGACTCTCAAGGAAAAAAATCATTAAGCAAAGAAAGAAGAGGAAAGAGAAAGTAAAGGGAAAATAAAGGGAAAAGAGGGAGCAGCCCAAGAAGGAAGGAGAAAAAGAGCAGAGAGGGAGGGAAAGAGATGAAGGTGGCTGGTCAGCACACTCCCATCTCTTGCTTCCAGGCCCTCTGAGTTGAACAGCAGAACCCTGGTCACAGCACCAGCCCAAAGACAGCTTCAGTCGCCAACTCAGACCTAATACCAGTTCTCAGCACCAGTGTCAGGGCTCTCCTGAGATATTTTTTTTAATTCAGCAGACTCCAATATAAAGCAGAGATCCTTAACCAAAGGTACAAAAATCTGGTTTTGTTTTTTAAATACTTTGGTCAACTGGCCCCCCCTTTGTAATCCTCTGCAGTATCCTACTACACATCAGGCCTTTTTTTTTAAGAAAAGCCTCCATTTAAGGGTGGGGCTACATCAGAATAATACAACCCACCTAGTTACAGGCAGCATCAAAACACCAGGAGGTGGACATTGCCTGATTCCCAGCTGAGGCATACTCACTTCTTGATAAAGTTTGGGAGACTCTGGGTGGAAACGCAGTGCCCGAAGAAAGAGATGCCTGGCACTTTCTGAAGAAAGGCGATCCTCCATCTCCCATTTGGCTGCCATGATCCACAATGCTGTCCAGGAGAGGGGAACAAAACAAATCTGATTCCCTTGCTGAAAATCAACAGAATCTTCCAAACCGGCAAGAAATTCATTTAAATGCTTTCTTTGCTTATATTGACTCTCTTAGCAAAGTTCAATACTAATTAAGCCAGACATTAAATTTCTTGCCTAAAACAAAATACTGTTCCTTAAAATCTAGGTTATTTTTCCTGACCCTCATTGGACTGTCTCAAAAAGAAATTAAGAGTCTAAAAGGGATTACCCTAAAATCCAGGCACTCTGCATCTGCTGACCATTGTTACACAGTAAGGTCCTTGGAGATGCCAGGCCCCACTTCCCCCAACTCAGCCCACCATCACTTCTAAATGTATTCTTCAATTAGCTAAGCCTTTAAAAGCCAACATGTAAAAAAAGAGTCCTAATTCACCATACCTGGTTTGTTTGGATGAATGGCCAGCAAGGAAGAGAATGTTTTACCAATTTGGGTTTTGTTATTCTGTAAGAAATAAAAAAAAATTCCTGTTTTAAAAGCAAAGAATTCTCCCTTCTCCCCTGTCCTGGCCAGCTTGGGCTGACCACTTACCAAGGCCCCAGGATGCAGGAGACACTCACAATGAGGTCCCCGATCAATTTTCTGCTGGGCTCCCAGGAATCAGAATCCCAGAGCAGTTGCACAGAAACTATAACTGAACATCACCTAAACATGCCAACTCCAATGACAAAACAAGGCCATCAATAATAACTGACATAAGGGGGAGTCTAGGTGGCACAGTGGATAAAGCACCAGCCCTGGAGTCAGGAGTACCTGAGTTCAAATTCAGCCTCAGACACTTAATAATTACCTAGCTGTGTGGCCTTGGGCAAGCCACTTAGCCCCATTGCCTTGCACAAAAAAAAACCTTAAAAATAAAAAAAAATAATAACTGACATATACTAGTCCAAGCACGTGCAGAGCCCTTTATACACAGAGGATCTCCAGTGTCTTACTGCTATTTTAAACTATCAAAACTTTAAAACTGCACTAACCACCCCTACTATTATTACTATTTTATTCTATTTTGGGTCTTTTTTTTTCTTTTTTTGGTTTTTGCAGGGCAGTGGGGTTCGGGTGGCTTGTATGTCACACGGCTGGGTGATTGTCAGGTGTACGGAGCCGAATGTGGGCTCAGGTGCTCATGGCTTCCAGGGCTATCCATTGTGCCACCGGGCCATACCCACAATTATTACTATTATTTTTTTTAATTTTCATTTTTTTCTCTCCCCTTTATTGCTCAAGTGAGTCTATATTTATGGGGGAAGGGGGGTATTTCGTTTACTCTTAAACAAGAATATTTTATTAATGTATAAAAAAGTTATTTGTACAAAATGAGAATAAATATTAAATTAAAAAAACTGCACTAAGACTTTTAGTACAGTCTGTATTACTCCATATCCTCCTCCAAACAACCCTCCACTGTACAGATGGAGAGACTAAGGTTACAAGGATAAATGACTTATTCTCTCCATGTCTGAAACAGTATCAGATTATCCCCATGTTGCAATCATCCTAGAGAATAAATCAAAACTACATTCAAGTTTCCTGATTTTCATTTAGACCAGGGGTTCTTAACCATTTTTTGCCCTCAGTTTCCCTTGGCATCAGTCTGGGAAACCCTATGTACCCTTCTCAGTCATATTTAAAAAAGCACAGAATTATAAAGGGAACCAATGATACTGAATTTCAATGATCAAAACATTTTCAAAACCCAGTCTCACAAACTCCAAGGTAAAAATCCTGATTTATCCTCTCCAAAGAAAGGTGCTTATAATTCACTTGGAAATTCATCCACTAAAAAAAGAATCAAAGTTTGAATTTAAGATGGCAGGAGATAGATTCTTTTTCTTCTTTAAATCTATTTCCAAATTATATGTCTATCCTTTATTTAATTTTTTTTAGGGGGGGTGTTGCAAGTGGTCAGAAGATATGGAAGTTCTGGCACTAAAGCACTTACCCTCTCTCTCTCCCCTCATAGAAGCTTTCTCATAAAATGGGGTAATTTTACTTCCTACCACTCCCCTCACAAGGTTGTGGGAAGGAACAGTACTCTCTCAACTCCAGAGGTGGGTCATGAAACGTCACCAAATACTGTGTTCCATAAAGAACTGCTGGCCCATATTCCCCCACGCTCTGGAAACAGGACCTACATCTGATCCTGACTGTGAATCTTGCCAGCACACAGATCTCTGCTCACAAGATGTGCTTCACCATTTTTTAATTAAGTGACAGTAACTTCTTCCCAACCTTCAGTGAAAACCATAGTTGTGCAAGCACAGATATGGCCTAGAAGTCAGGAGACACTGTCTAAAAGGAATGAAAGATAAGGAAATAAAGGACATACTCACCCATTTCTTACAAAAAGCTATGTAAGAAATCCAGAGTTGAATATCTTCCTATGGGAAATACACAATAGAAATCAGTCTTTAGCTGTATTTCATATAGTCACAGTTAAGTTTTTAAAATCTGGCTCATTTGCTTTTACAACCCCTTCATTTCCAAATATATTGCTCCTTTGCCATAACCAAAAAGCCAATCCTCCAAAAAAAGAAAGATGGCCTGTTCCCATCTTCAATGTCAACAAAACAAAAATGTGCTGTGCCTGGATAAGAGAAGGAATCACCCCAAGGGGTCTCCTATGGGGGAACACCTACTAGGCAGCTGGCAGACTAATACTGACTCTTGGCTGTCCATCATCCACAGGGCCCCAAACCTGCTGACCTTCCACTTTGAGGTGGCTCGACGGAAGAGGTTCTGGATTCTGTGCAGAATTGAAAACTCGATCTCTTCCTTCTTAAATACGTATCTGGTGCGCTGGGGACCAAAAGGCAAAGCCTCAATCTCCAGGAGGACCCACAGGCCCCCCTCCCCATCAGTCCAATCTGTCAAACTCATCCCCTTCCCAGGCACAAACCACCATCCTCCCCACCCATGCCAATGAGAGGCTCTCCTCACCCTCTACTTCAACATTAAGAGGATCAACAGCCTCCCCTAATTAGGCACAGCTCCAACCATGTCACTCCCTAATCAAAATTCTCAGCCCCATGACCTTAAGATCTGTAGTTCTTAACCTTTTGGGTAGCATGTACCCGAGTAGTTGGGAAAGCCCATGGACCCCTCTCTCAGCATGGTTTTAACATACATAAAATAAGATACATAGAACTAGAAAGGAAAGCAATTCTATTGAAATACACTTATTGACATATTTTTAAAAAGTTCCATAAACCCATCTTTACAACTCCTTCTGTCCTCCCCTATTCTATGGTAAAACAAAACTCCTTGGGTTGGGGCCCATCTGCTTATCCGCATTTAGGGATAGGACCTCACTAGTCCAAACAAACTGCCCTCAGGGCCCCTCTCCTGTCTTCCTTCCAGTCATTACACACACACACACACACACACATACACACAAACACACAGACACAGAAAGAAACATAAATGTACAAACACACACAGACTGACACAGAAACATACAGAGACAGACAGAAACAGACACTGACAGATACAGACACAAAGAGAAACACAGACACTAACAGACAGAAACAGACACAGACTTACAAACACATACACTGACACAGACAAAAAGACACATGCATGCACACACATACATACACACACACACACACACACACACACACACACACATAGGGTCTGCTCTCCTCCACTTTTTGTGTCCTGATTTGCTGTGTCCATGACTGCCCAGGTCCCATCAGTTGGGGGGCCGGGTTGCTAGGAGTGGGTCATATTTTGTGGTTGTCCCTCCCCTCAATCCCCCCCAATCCTGGACATCTATCCACTTACTGCTCTTCTTTTCTTAATCAGTTCCAGAAGATTGATTTCATACTACAAAGAAGAAACAATATGGCATGTCAGAACAGACCCAAAGAAGAGGAACAAGAAAGAATTTTGAACTTTCAAAATAAAAAGAAACACAACTAGTCGAAGAACTAGTAGGGTAATCAAGGATTATCAAGGAGCACAATTTACAGCAATAATTCTTCTCGGAAAGACCAGGATTCAGTCAACCAGGTGCTAAATCTGCTAAATTTTCTTTCTGAGGGTATATCCCTTCCGATCCCTCAGAATGGAATCCCACAAACTTGGTGGGCTCCCTCTACACTGGGTGGTCTCCCTCTATACAAGGTGGGGGCTCCCTCTACAGCTAGTCCATTGAGGCAGCATTTCTCCTGTCATGGAAGCTGGTTCAGATTAAAACCAGCCTAAGAATCAGAAGGTACTTCAGAGAGCAATAGCCCAGCCTTTCCATTCCAAACCCCAAGCTTGTGGCTACAGGAGGGGACTCACCACCAGGTCAGCTCCACCTGCTGATGCTAGGCCTGAGGCCAGGGACCTTGAAGTGCTGTGTAAGGCCATAGACTTAGGAAGTATCTGAGGCAGGATTTGAACCATCTACTCTGACACCAGGACCAAGGCTCATTCCTTCAGCAGCCTATTATGTATCCCTCAAGTCTCTTCTTTCTGAGGTTGTGCACCTTCTGATCCCACAAGTTTTCATATGACAGTAACTAGATCCTGAATCCTTTCATTCCTCTGGATCTGTTCCACCTGGCTCATGTCCCTTTTAAAATGTGGATGCTAGGACTGAATTTTATTAAAAGCCTTACTGTAAATAAGAAAATATTGCACTAAGTGACCCTTCCTGTAGCCCCATCAAAAAAGAAATAATTTTAAGTGGACATGATTTATTCTCAATAAAAGCATATGCTGGCCATCTGCTATTAATTTTCCTTTTCTAAATCAGGTTAGATATTTAAAAATCCATTCTACAAATGGAGGCATCAATGCCAAGTTCACCCATTCATTAGTTAATTAAAAAGGAATAAAAATTCAGAGAAGAAGTAATCAATCAACTCACTTGGATATAATTGATAAAATCTTCTTTAAAAAGAGCCCTTCTTTGTACTTTGTATTCTAGAGCTGAGGCCTTCTTAATGACAGCCCTGGGGAAATAAAGCAGCCTAAAATAAACTCTTTGAGAAAGATAAAGAGAACATAAGCAGCCATGCTTTTGTAATACCAAGCCACATTTAAAAATTTTTAAACCGAATTACAGCAACAGTTAAACTATCTACTATCCAAAGCTTCTCAGGCAACACAAGGAAAATGAGTTTTATACAGACGGGTCTCTCTTCCAATCACCGTTGTCACCTTCCTAAAACTCAGATCTAACCACTCATTACCTCCTTAATATACTGCAGCGGCATTCTATTACCTCCAGAATTAGATATAAAATCCTATTAAGCTTTTAAAGCCCTACACAACTTGGCCATGTCCTACCTTTCCAGCCTTCTTACAAGCAGCAACTGTGGCCTTTGGGTGGTCATCCCACAGCAGGACCACCACTCAACACAGTTCCTCTTAGCAGCTTCCCCAAATCCAAACGCACCTTCTGACCAACAATGCTGAACTACAAGAAATGTGCATTCAGTTGTCTGCGCATTGGATGTTAAGCTCCTTGAACAAGAGTCAACTTCTCTTTCTTTCTATCTTCTGGCAGTGCTTACCACAACATCTGGCATATAGCAGGTGATTAATAAATGCCTCATGCATCCCATCTAGATTCCATTTGCGTATGGCTGTCTCTATCCTGACCCGTTAGGCTGTAAGGTCCTTGAGGGTCTTTATCTCTATTCCCACAGCAGGTGACTAATTACTGCATCATTGATCCCATCTAGATTTCATCCCTTTATAGCTGTCTACAGCCTGACCCACTGTCTCTACTTCCACAGCAAACAGCAGGTGACTAATGATGGCTTTATGGGCTTCACTGGCACATGGCCGCCTGCACCGGTCTCATTAGACCCTGCACAGCACGATGCGATGGTGACGGATGCCAACCGGGCAGCATCCCATCACAGCATCCCTTCCAAAAGCCCGCGTGGGGCGGGCCTCCCTGCCGCTAGGGGGCGCCGCCGCTCCTCCTCCGGCGGGAGGTGCCCTGGGGGCAGATGGGCAAGTGCCTGAGGCGACGCCCCCCCACGAGGCTGGACCCCGCCCAGGCCACCTCCCGCCGGAGAACCCGGACGTAGCTGCCGCACGTGCTCCCTGCGGGGCACAAACCCTGAGGCCGCCCCCCCAAACCCGGAGCCGCCGCCCCCCAAACCCGGGGCCGCTCACTTGATCTCCTTGCGCGAGAAGAGCCCGACTCGCTCCAGCTGGAGCAGCTCCGGGAGCCGGTCCTCGAGGTGCTGCTCGATGACCTCCGCCATGGTGTCGGCTCAGCACTAGCGGAGAGCGGCACCGGGGGCGCATGCGCGGACTCACTTCCGGAAAAGTCCCGCGACCTTTCACCTCCGACCTGCCGGCGAGCACGTGGTTCGCCGCTTCCCCGCCCCCCTGCCCCCGAGCACTGGCGGAGGCGGTCGCTTCTGCCTCTGGGACTGGGCGGAAGTCCGTGGGCGCGCGGTCGAGGGGGCGGGACTTGTGGGACGCCGTGGGGGGGGGGGGAAGGGCATGCTTAGTCGAAGAAGCGAAAATTTAAAAGTCCCGTGGGCCAATCCTTCTCCGAGCATTTTTGTTTGATTTTTTTTTTTTTAATTCACTTTGACTTTTCACTTGCTAAGCACTTTTCACTTTTGTTACAATTAACGGAATTTTTTAATTAATTTTTTAATTACATTGTTTTCACGAAAGCAACTCGATGCTTCCATTTTCTACCAACTTTTTCTTAAATTAAAATTTAATTTTAACTTTTTCAATCAGGCATTTATTTTTAAACGTTTTTAACTGACAAGTATGTTTAACTTTTTAAAAACTATTTTTTAACTATTTCATTTTAAAAGTTTTCTTAAGCTTTTTTAATAAGGCTGTTTAAACTTTTAAAAGTGTTTTAAACTTTTTAAACCTTAGTTTAAAAGCTAATTAAAATAAAAGCTTAAAAATTTTTAATTGGAACAAGTTTTAAGAAGCGCTTTAAACTTTTTAAGACTTGTTCTTCAACATTTTAAACTATTATTTCAGTTAGTTTTAAAACTAGATTTTAGTTAACTTTTTAAAAAACCTTTTTTTTTCCATTAAGCACTTTTAGCTCCCAAATCTCAAAATGAAAAGAAAAAAACTCAAAACGAATATAGTTAGCCAAGCAAATCATTCATGTATTGACTTTTCAATTGGTATTTTTTTACTTAGTAAAATAACTTGATATGAGATGTTGGGAATTTCTCTGCTCACATTCCCTAAATACCAGAGTCCCATTCACAGCTAGATAAGAAATCAACTACAAATATCACACTGAATGAAAAAGAAGTTTATTAGTCAAGAGAAACTAAGTTTATATAGTCCTTCAGCCTAGCTAAGTGACACAGCTAAATACTTGCAATATCCTGGGTGGGTAAATGAAGCACTTTTATAGCAATAAAGTGGAAAGTTCCTTTATTTGGTCCTTTATTACTGAAACTTCTATCACTTCCAAAAGATCTTGTGATCATCAGGATATTAAGGAACACCTACCTGTACCATTTAAGGGGAAACAAGTCTTGTAGATGGATGCATGAGGTCTAAATAAAATCCTTAGTCAATAATACTTTTCTATATATTGATTATATGTTCATAATACAATAAAGCTAACAGCAATCTGAAATACTTAGGGTTTCATTTCAATACTTAGGGTTTCATTATTTCCAGGACCAAATATTATCTGGGACAAGCATCTTTACCATTGTTTTAAATGATATGTGAGAGCAGAAGATCTAAGACTACTAATATAATAGTGGTTATCTTGAACACCATAAGAATGAAAAACATTTGGAGGACATAGACAGTTCCTAATTATTTTCCTTTCTTTGAGGTATATTTAATCCTCATATATGAGCTTTGAGTCAAGAAAGGAAAAAGATTGTTCAGATCAAGGAAGACTGAGGTTGTATACACAATCATATATATATATGTATGTATATATATATATACATACATATATATGTATGTATATATATATATATATATATATAAAACCATTCAACCAATGGGCAAGGAAAAGTTCTAAGAACAACCCACATAAGCCAAGGTCAGTATCTTCCTGAGTTCAAATCCAGCTTCAGGCACCTGACCCTGGACAAGCCTCTTCTCCCTACCTCAATTTCCTCATCTGTAAAATGAGCTGAAGAAGGAAATGTCAGATCACAGCAATATCTCTGCCAAAAAAAGACCCAAATGGGGTCAGAAGACTCGGACACAAAGGAAAACAACAGAACTACAGGAAGATGAAGCAAGAAATAACCACAAATTCAGAATAGTAAAAACATGATCAAAAGTCTTTTGATAATTAACATTTATATGTTTCTTAGGTACCAGGGACTCTGCTAAGTGCTGGATAATTCTTTTCTTATTTGATCCTCATAACTAGATGAGATATGGAGGCTATTATTATCATCTCTGAGATTAAATGACTTGCCCAGGGTCACACAGCTAATAACTGCCTGAGGCCATTTCACCTCATCTAATTATTGTGAGACTACTGAAATTGCTGTTAAATTCCAAAACAATCGAAGCCTCTGAGTTGTGTCTATTTCTTCAAGAGGCTGCTAGGTGGTGCCTTGATAGGATCACTGGCCATGAAGCCAGAAAACCATAACTGATAAGAGATCATTTGAGTTACACTTTATTCAGTTAGTTTCCCTAGATTTTATTATCAGTAGTCACAGTTCAACATATAAATATTTTCTATACCATATAAACTCTTAAGTCATGTCTCTAAATTGACACAGAGTAGAGAGATCTTAGTTTCTCTTTAAAGCAATTTTCCAGTGACTCTCATATCAGGTTAAAATTTCCTTAAACACAACTTCTTACAGTTTTTTTCAATAGTGCTATAAGTTTCTATGACTTTTTTAAAGCCAAAGATTGAAAGAGATAGGCAAGTTCCTACAGAACAACTCATAGACCAAGAGACTTCTTATGGCATCTTGTACTTCTCAAACACCAGGCTAACTCTTCCCAAATCAGATTGTATCTTTTTGAATATCTGGGCCCTGAATTCTGGAAGACTTGAATTCAAATGAAGTTTCAGACACTTAATGACTGTGAGACCCTAGACTAATAAACCAAACTAGACTTTTTTTTTTCAAAGATGCTTTTGTAAAACCACCTAGCAAGAAACTTATTAACATAAAATGGGAAAGTTCAATGAACTGCTGGCACTGAGCAAACCTTCATCAACAAAACAATAAATCCCTGCTCAAATCTGAAAGAATTATGTATTTGAGCTACAGTTCCTCATTTACATTGTGCTTAACTGCCTCCTCTTTGTTCTTTGAACTGCAACCCCCAGTTATGTATCCTTAATTATTTCATCTCCTGAGCAGTCCTTCCATTAACATTGACCCCCCATCCCATTGTACAAGCAATGGAAACCACTGGGTAGCCCTCTATGCCCACCTACTCCCATCCCATTATTCGGGAAAGTACTTGAAACTTGCCCAGATTTACTTACCATTATCTATCAAAGGGATACCACTTAAAGGCAAGTTGACCCCTCAGGCACTGTCTTTGACCTACCCACTCCTTCCCTAGCACACCCTAACTCCTCCCCAATTTCCCCATATCAGAAATTTGCTCTATGACACTGGGCAAATCTCTTCATCCTGTCTGACTCAGTTTCCTCATCTGGAAAATAAACTGGAGAAGGAAATGGCAAACTACACCTGTGTCTTTGAAAAGAACCTCAAAAGGGGTCACAAAAAGTCAGACACCACTGAAAAATGACTGAACCCTCAACAACAACAATGAAAATGGTGGTCCTTCCCTGGCTCTCCTAAACTTTGGGTGGATAAAAATGGGAGAAATGGCCATCCCTGACCTCAAGGTAATTACAATCTAATGGTAGATGAAGCCAATAGATACAGCTTGCAGACAAGTAAATATAAAGCAAGATATGTTTCTATGTCTGTGTGTCTGTGTCTGTGTGTGTGTGTGTGTGTGTGTGTAAAAAATAGGAAATGATTAATAGAGGGGAAAGCACTAGGCTTCCAGTAAAATCTGAGATTTTAAGTTGGGACTAAGACAGCCAGGGAAATCAGTTTGAGCCAAAAATAAAGAATAAAAGAAAATAGTCATGGAATACTTTCTGAAGTTGCCTTTTTGAAGAAGGCTCAGCAAGCAACCCTTAGGATTAATAGCAGACAAAGTATAAGACCGATCTAAGAACTGAAACATTCCCTTACCAGTTCTTTATCCTTCCCGCATTACAATATAATCAATAATATTAAGTTCAAGAAGATAGTAATAGCCAAAAGGAGAGTACTCATTAGTTATTATATTTCAGGGCAGCTAGGTGATGCAGGGGCTAGAACACCAGTCCTGGAGTTACGAGTACCTGAGTTCAAATTTGACCTCAGACACTTAATAATGACCTAGCTGTGTGGCCTTGGGCAAGCCACTTAATCCCATTGCCTTGCAAAAAAAACATAAAATAAAAAATGATTATTATATTTCATTATTCCTATAAATGGCTAATTCCCCTCAAGATGATTACCTTGTGGGTAATGTTTGACTATTGCATAAAAATCTCACTGTTTCTTTCTTCCTTTTTTAAATGAATGACACAGAAGTTTAGGTAATAAAACTGTTTGGGAAAAGATTGATGGTTTCACCTTAATTACTTCTTAGCTCCTGAAGTATCAGGAGATGATTCCCTCAATCATTCATTCAACATTTACTAGGCAGCTACTATGTGCAGACTTCTTGGAAAAAGAAAAAAAATTGGTAAGAAATCATTCCTTTCAAGGGGGAAAAGGAGAAAGACATGGGCTGCAGAAGGTGGGATTTGAAAGATATCAAGTCTTGAAAGATAACAAAAGGGAAAAAAAGAATATCTAAGAGCAAAGGTGTCATTTGTGAAGAACCCCAGGGAGGCCAGTGTTGCTTATTCATAGGTTACAAGGACAATAGTAAAGTTTAAGAATCCTAGGATGTTGGAAGATATCAAGTTGTGAAGGGTTTTGAATGTCAAAAAGATTTCATACTTAATCCTGGAGGTAATTGAGCACCACTGGAATTTATTGGAGAAATGGGAGAACAATATGATCTGGTCTTCACTTTTGGAAAATTAATTTGGCTTCTGAGTGGTGGAGGATGGACAGGAATGGAGTTCATCTTCCTTCAAGACTAAAAGTCAGGAGAAATAATCTGCCTACAGAGGAAAGTAGGATTCATCTACAAAGGAATGATATTCAAATCCATGAGAGCTAATATTATCATCAAGCAAAATAACATATAAAGAGGACCCAGGACCTATCGATTCTTAGATATATTCATCCAGCTCAGCCTTAAACCTCTACTCTCACATCTCCAACGGCCCATTAAACATCTCAAAGTGAATGTCCAATAGTCATTTTAAACTCAACATAAATAAAACTGTACTCATTATCTTTACTCTCGAACTGTCTCCTTCCAGACTTCCCTGTTAATGTCCAAGGCATTGCCATTTTTTAGTCATCTTAGATTTTCTCACCTTGATTGTCATCCTCAACATCTCAGCCTCTATAGTTAAATTATTGCCACATCATGTCAATTCTGACTTTGTAACATCTCTTGTATAGGTTTTTCTTCTGTTCTCTGGTATTTCCACCACTCTGGTTCAAGCCCTTATCACCTGGAGTATTTGTTTTCCCTAGCTGAAATCAGTGCCCATTCCCATTCATTCTCAACTCAACAACCAAAGTGATTTTCCTGAAGTGTAGATATGTACACCTAAAGTGTAGATGAGATCTTGTCAACCCCAGTACACACACAGGTGTATTTAAAAAAAAAAAAAAAAAACGTGTTTTTTTTTCATTTTAAAGATTTTATTTATTTTGAATTTTACAATTATCCGCCAATCTTGCTTCCCTCCCTCCACCCCCCACAAAAGACAATTTGCCAGTCTTTACATTGTTTTCATGGTATAGATTGATCCAAATTGAATGTGATGAGAAAGAAATCATATTCTTACAAAAGAAAAATAAAGTATAAGGGATAGGGATAGCAAGATTACATAATAAGATATCAGGTTTTTCCCCTAAATTAATACACCTTGGTCTTTGTTGCAAACTCCATAATTCTTTCTCAGGATACAGATGGTATTCTCCATTGCAGACAGCCCAAAACTGTCCCTGATTGTTGCACTGACAGAATAAGAAAATCCATAAAGGTTGTACATCACCCCTATGTCGCTTTTAGGGTAACACACACACACACACACACACACACACACACACAGACACTTAATGGACTCCAGTGTCGTCCTGTCACCCACAGGAGCAAATATAAATCTTCTGTTTGGCATTTAAAGTCCTTCACAAACTAGTCCCTTTCATAATTTCTAAATTTCTTACATTTTCCTACTCTCCATGTACTTTATTTTTTTTTTTAGTTTTTTGCAAGGCAAATGGGGTTAAGTAGCTTGCCCAAGGCCACACAGCTAGGTAATTATTAAGTGTCTGAGACCAGATTTGAACCCAGGTACTCCTGATGCCAGGGCTGGTGCTTTATCCACTTCGCCACCTAGCCGCCCCCTTCATGTAATTTATATTCATATACTTTGAGCTCCTCGCTGTTGTCCCCACATAACATTCTACCTCCATGTCTTTTACATTTATTTGATCAGCTGTTCTGACCTCCCCTGAATTCCCATGAAATGTGTTCCTTCCTGATCTCTGCTTCCTGGCTTACTTGATTTCCTTCAGAATTCAACCCAAATCCCACCTTTCACATTAGAATATGAACTCTTTCAGGGCAGGTTCAATGTTTTTATCTTTTTTTGTAGCACTTAGAACTGTGTGTAACTCACAATAGGGTTTTTTTTAGGGTTTTTTTTTATTTTGGGGGGGGATCTTTTTTTTATTTCTTTATTTTTAGGTTTTTGTAAGGCAATAGGGTTAACTGGCTTGCCCCAGGCCACACAGCTAGGTAATTATTTAATGTCTGAGGCTGGATTTGAACTCAGGTACTCCTGACTCCAGGGCCAGTGCTCTGGTGCTCTATCCACTGCGCCACCTAGCCTTCCCCACAATAGGGTCTTAAGAAATGTTTGTGCTATGAATGATGAAAAAAAAATTGGAAAAAATAAATAACATCTAAAAAAAGATGCTTGTGGTCTTGACTTGCTTTATATGTTCTCAAATTCCTTTTAAGTCCTGGGCATTTTATTCATCTCCAATATGGTAAAATGAAGGCTATCTTATACCTGATATCATGTTGTGTAACAATGAGGAAGCTAGGCATCCTGTTACCCATATTTGAGGGAGAACTAGACATTACCTATTTTGTTTCCTTCATGTCTGGACTCTTTGTGACTTTTGAGGTGTTCTTGGCAAAGATATCAGAGTGGTTTGTCATCTCCTTCTCCAGCTCATTTTACAGATGAAGAAACTGAGACAAATAGAGTGAAGTGACTTACCCAGGGTCACACTGATACCAAGTATATGAAGTAAGTAAAAAACAAACAAAACTAATTGTAAGAGTTAGGATTTGAACTCAGGAAGATGAGTCTTCTTGACTCCAGGGCCTGGCACTATGCATTGTGCTGCTAGCTATTTGACTATATATGACCTATACCTATGCTTTATGAGGTATTGTGCTTGGGTCTGGGTGCACATATTTTAGGATATCAATAAGTCAGAGAATATTTCAATCAAACAGGATTGTAAAAAGGAATGGAAACCATGTAATACAAGGATGGACTGAAAGAACTAGGTATTTTGAGCCTGGAGAAGACTTAGAGGGAACATGATATTTGTCTACAAGTTTTCAAAGGACTTTTTTGTCAGGTTGAGAAAGGGATTAGATTTCTTTTGTTTTGCCTCAGAAGGTAGGATTGGGAACAACTTGTTAGGGTTACAGAAAGCCATGTTTCAGCTCCATAACAATGGCAAGTTTTCTACAAAAAAATTAAAGCTGTCCCAAAGTAAAAATTGTTAATTCCCCTTCACTAAAACTCTTTAAGCAGAGGTTAAAAGAGGGTGCATTTTTGTAGAGGATGTTGTAGAGGGAGACTGTAGGTTGTAGGTTGGACTGGTTGGCATACAAGGTCCCTATCCATCTATGATTCATATCCTCAAAAATATCAAAAGAATAAGCCCATTAGATAGATCTGTGTGGAGGATTTAAAATAGAATACAAACAAGAGTCACTCAAATGAGAAAGTGTGGAGGAATTACATTCTTTATAGCAGAAGAAAATAGCCATAATAATGAAATCCCAGATCATTCAAGGAATAAAAATACTTGGTTTCTACATCAATTTATTTTGGGGGCATATTAAGATAGAAATGACATACATCGGAGAAATGGTAAGAACCTGTTATGTCCATTCTGCCTCTCATGAAGCATATTAAAAACACAGAACTAGTGAATATTCAGGTCAAAAAGCATATTTCATAACCAAAGAGAGAAAGAAACCAGATCACACCCGAATGAAATGATGTACTTTGCCTATAACCCCATAGGTTTCAGAATTACTAGGTCGGAGTCTAGTTAATCTTGGTTTGGGCACCAGAATTCTCTCTTAAGGTGTTTGCCAACCAGATGTTTGTAATTAAAGAGAAATTTCATTACCCCCCATAGGATTTTGCATTGTTTAAGCTCTTAGTGAACTATTGATAAAATGATACTAACATTGGAAAATATTGAACTCACCCCATATACTCAGTGGTTAAAAATCAGCCAAGGTAGCATGAATTCTCTTTTCTTCTTTCTTTCCTGTGAAGGCATATACACTATTATGAAAATAATGAGAACCTGGGCACCTGGAATTCCACTTTTATTTTAATCCCTTGCCTGTCTTCCATACACACAGGGAGCTGCCACAGACTTCAAAGTCTGAAGCAAAAGGAATGATGGGCACAGTTGGTCTTTGATGCCCTAAAGAGCATCCATGCCCTTGGCCCAGAGCAAATTTAAAGCATCTGTACTTTTCAAATTTTTCATATTATTTCATATTTCTGAACACAAAAAACAAAGTATTTGAAGGGCTTATACACAGTATATACATTAGACTATTTTGAACTATTAACTTTTCATTTGTTTTTCTATTATTTATGACTTTTTTTTCTCAGGGTAGAAAATTGCTTCTGGCAGCCAGCCTTGTCAACTTGCCAAATTTCAACTGAGGCAAGTTTTTACAACCCAGTTAATAAGCCCTGAAAATTGGGAAGCAAACATAATGGAAATAATGACATGGTCTTTGAATATAGGAGTAAAGGGGGAGGGGGGAAGGAGAGTGATGGTACAAGGTAATAATGGATTCCATTTATTTAATAAAAAGAGTCTCTCTAGTTTGGAGCACATACCTATGTCAAGTAGATTGCAATTAATTGCTTAAAAGCTGTTTTTCCTGTCTAAGTTTCTGGGAGATTTTGCAAATTAAAAAAAAAAATCAGTAAAGTTGGTTCCAATAATGTACAACTGCTCATTCTATTAAATTAAACTAATATATAGGGGAAAATATATTTTGAAGTGGTAGATTTCATCATGTTTTGTGATTGTCTTTTGAGTTTTTAGTCTTATTTTTAAAAGTTAGATTTAGTTAGAGATTTGGAATGATTCTAACATTAACCTTACTCCAGTATTGAAATTTGTTCTCAGCTTTGACCAGTGGAAAACAACATATTAAATTTCCAGTTTTGATAGAGGTCTAAGGGTATGGACATTTTAGTAAATTTTTAAACATAATTAGTATAACATAATAATTTTTTAACCTAATTCTGTTTCCCAGCTTGTTTGGTTCAATTCAGAGCTACACAATGATTGTTGTGCTCCTTTCTTGAAGTTCCTCCAACGTTATTTCTATTTTTTTCAATCATTTGCAAATTTGCCAAGTATGAGGTGAAGTCTTAGTTGTTTTAATTTGCTATAGTGAATGGGAACAATTTTTCCTCTAGTTCTTAAGAGTTTGTAATGCGTCTTTTAAGAAATTTATGTTTAATGTTCAATTTTGATCAATGTATAGCATGGAAACAATGTAAAGATTATCAGACAGACTACCTTCTGTGCAGGGTTGAGGAAGGGAAGCGACATGGGGAGAAAAATTGTAAAATTCAAAAAACAATAAAAAAAGAATTTATGTTCACATCTTTCTATCACTTATTCACTGGAAAACTGAAAACACATATTATTCAGCACTTAAATGACAGGTCATTGTCAAGAAATTGCTTCTTAGCTCAGAAGGGGCCATCCAGCCCAGGTACTACCCAATGTGGCTAGCTCACTGGGTGTACCAGGGCAGAAATGCTGAGTAAAGGCTGTGGCATTTACATAGTAAAAGAGCAGAAAGGGGAAATGTGTATTCAGCAACTTTGTATATCACACTTTGCTTATTTGAGCAATGTGACTTTTTGAAGTGTAACTTTAATTTTTTTCTCCCTGTAGTTAGAAAAGGACATTTAAGTCCTTTAAAATACTAAAGCAGTAGTTCTGTTTCTTCAAGCCTTCAACCCCCTGAACAGATGATTTAGCTTCTTACAGAAAAAGATCAAGATCATCTGTATAGGAAAGCACCTGGTCCCCAGCATCTGGACCATTGCCAAGACTGCTCCTGTCAGAGGAAGAAAGACTTATTCCAAGGAGGTAGAATTGGAACCCCCAGGTTCCAATCCATCCTGGACATGACTGAGAATACTGAAGGGGTTGTGTCCAGTTAGGCTAGACTAACAGACTACCTTTACTAACACACCTTGAGCAAAGGCCCTAGTTCACCCTCAAAATATAGGAAGGAAGAACTTCATTAAGAAGAAGTTGAGGGGGGTGGCTAGGTGGCTAGGTGGATAAAGCACCGGCCCTGGAGTCAGGAGTACCTGGGTTCAAATCTGGTCTCAGACACTTAATAATTACCTAGCTGTGTGGCCTTGGGCAAGCCACTTAACGCCATTTGCCTTGCAAAAAAAAAAAAAAAGTAGTTGAGGGAAGTAACCTCAGACAATATAAAATACCTGGAAGTGTATTTGCCAAGGCAGACTCAGAAACTTTTTGAAAACAATTATAAAACACTTCTCACACAAATTAAATCAGATTTAAATAACTGGGGAAACATCAACTGCTCATGGATAGGTAGAGGTAACATAATTAAAAATGACAATTCTGCTAAAAACTAAATTACCTGTTTAGTGCCCCACCAATCAAAATTCTAAAAAAATTACTTTAATGAGTTAGAAAAAGTTGTAAGTAAATTCATATAGAGAAATAAAAAGACAAAAATGTCCAGGGATTTAATGAAAGGAAGTGCAAAAGAAGGGGGCTTAGCCCTACCTGATCTAAAATTATATTATAAAGCATCAGTCATCAAAACTGTCTGGTATTGGCTAAGAAATAAAGAGATAGACCAGTGGAATAGACTAGGGGCAACAGCAAGAAATGATTATAGTAATCTACTTTTTGATAAACCCAAAGAGTCCAGCTATTGGGATAAAAACTCCCTCTTTGATAAAAACTGCTGGGAAAATTGGAAGTTAGTATGGAAGAAACTTAGATTAGACTAACACCTCATATCCTATACCAAGGTAAGATTCAAATGGATACAGGATTTAGACATAAAAAACAATTCTATAAGCAAATTAGAAGATAAAGGACTAGTTTACCTGTCAGATCTATGGAAAGGGAAGCAGGTTATGACTAAGGAAGAGATGGAGAACATAACTAAAAACAAACTAGATGATTTCGATTACATTAAATTAAAAAGTTTTTGCACAGACAAAACCACTGTAACCAAGATCAAAAGAAATGTAGTAAACTGGGAAACAATCTTTACAACTAATGTTTCCGACAAAAGATTCATTTCTAAAATATACAGGGAACTGAGTCATATTTTAAAAAAAAGCCATTCCCCAATTGACAAATGGTCAAAGGATATGCAAAGGCAATTTACAGATGAGGAGATCAAAGCAATCCATAGGCATATGAAAAATTGTTCTAAATCATTATTTTTTTTTAGGTTTTTTCAAGGCAATGGGGTTAAGTGGCTTGCCCAAGGCCACACAGCTAGGTATTTATTAAGTGTCTGAGGCCAGATTTAAACTCAGGTACCCTGACTCCAGGGCCGGTGCTCTATTCACTGTGCCACCTAGCTGCCCCTAAATCATTATTAGAGAAATGCAAATTAAAACTTCTCTGAGGTACCACCTCACACCTCTCAGACTGATCAATATGACCAGAAAGGATAATGATCATTGTTGGAAGGGTTGTAGGAAATCTAGGACAGTGTTACATTGTTGGTGGAGCTGTGAAGTCATCCAACATTTCTGGAGAGCAATTTGGAACTATGCCCAAATGGTGACAAAAATATGCATACCCTTTGATCCAGCAATTGCACTACTGGGTCTACACCCTGAAGAGATGATGAAAAAGGGTAAAAACATCACTTGTACAAAAATATTCATAGCAGCCCTGTTTGTGGTGGCAAAGAATTGGAAATCAAGTAACTGTCCTTCAATTGAGGAATGGCTTAGCAAACTGGTATATGTATGTCATGGAACACTATTGTTCTATTAGAAACCTGGAGGGACAGGAATTCGGGGAAACCTGGAGGGATTTTCATGAACTGATGCTGAGTGAGATGAGCAGAATCGGAAAAACACTGTACACCCTAACAGCAACATGGGGGCGATGATCAATCTTGATGGATTCATTCATTCCATCAGTGTGACAATCAGGGACGATTTGGGGCTGTCTGCAATGGAGAATACCATGTGTACCCAGAGAAACAACTGTGGATTTTGAACAAAGACCGAGGACTATTACCTTTAACTTAGGAAAAAAAAACTGATATCTTATTGTCTTATCTTGCTTTCTCTTATACTTTATGTTTCTTCCTTAAGGATATTATCGATTTCTCTCTCATCACACTCAATTTGGAACAATGTATACCATGGAAACAATGTAAAGACTGACAGATTTCCTTCTGTGGGGAGTGGGGGGAGGGAAGTAAGATTAAGGGAAAAATTGTAAAACTCAAAATAAATAAAATCTTTATAAAAAAAAATAGTTGTGGGGTGGCTAGGTGGTCCAGTGGTTAGAGCACCAGCCCTGGAGTCAGGAGTAACTGAGTTCAGTGCTGCCTCAGACACTTAATAATTACCTAGCTGTGTGGCTTTGGGCAAGCCACTTTAACTCCATTTGCCTTGCAAAAAAAAAAAAAACCTGAAAAAAAAGTAGTTGAATAGAATCCAGTTTCTTTACATGTCTCCTCTTCCTCCCCTCCCTAAAAGTAAATTCAATTTAACCAGAATTCATTAAAGATTTCCAGGATAAGAACTACATTAGATGGGTACTGAGGATAAAAATAGGTTTAGAGACTTCCTACCCTTAGGATGCTTTCACTTATGATGAAAGGAGTAGGTCAAAGATATGATATGTAGACACACCTCATAGGTGCATATGCTTTTGGGTAAATACATATGTATATAGACACACATATGTGTATCTCTCTCTTCAATCATGTATATGTTTGAATCTACATAGATACAATTATGTATAAGTATTGTATAAAATTTGCATCTACATAGACTACATATTCCCACAGATATAGTTAGATAAATGTATAAACCCAAAATGGATATATTCTTATAAATGGGTACATATATACAATGTATATATACATACAAACTTTTATATATACTTATACATATATATAATTAGAGTTGCAGAGTTGAAAGAATTTTCTTTCTCTCTACAGATCTTCTTAAAAAGAATCTAGAAGCTCATGTCCCTTACCCTAAGAAAGAATGAAGAAGAACTATCCCTTCTGTTCAAAGTTCCAAAGTCGAGTCCACTCCATCTTCTAATTGAGATAGGCAGCTTTGAGTCAAAATTATCTCCATCATTGAGGAAAGTCTTATGGAAACTATCTAGGCTTGGCATCTGGGTTATTTACATATAATATGAAACAAAGAAATACAAAACTGGTAAATAGGAAAATGTATCACTCAAAAATCAGAAAAGCAGACCAATCCAAAGAAGTAAAGTAATAAGATTGAAGGAAATAAGATTCCTTTTTAAATATGTGACAGAGAATATTAGAAAAACATAGTTATCCCCTCTGGACTTCTCCAGATTGTCCTTGTCCTTGTATTGGAGCCTCAGGAGGGTGATTCTAACGTATGTTGATTATGAGAATTCCTACCCTACTTTACAAGTCCCCACTAGTGTGCTTCCAATTAAGAATAAGTCAGTAGGTAAAATTAGCTGTTAACAAAGGTATTTACTAAGAAAAATGGCATAAAAAAAACTGTAAAACATCCCTTCTACAAACTTGGAGTTCACGCTCTCTCAAGTACACATGGGGCCAGAAACTTAAAGTACAATGGTAGTGCAGCACACCAATAGTTCTCAAATACCCCTCTCTCCTGTGGAATTCACACAAAGCTTCTCCAATCTTTTCCCCAGTACAATGTCTCTAATGGGTTTGGCCAGGCTCCCAGCATCTGCTCCTCTTCACAGTTCAACTCCATCCCACAGTTTTCTGCTGCCAGAGGTCATATTCCTTAAAGTTGTTTTTCCAAATCTGCATTTACCTGTAGTAAATCTCTATTCTCTCAACTGTGCCTCAATCTCTAACAAACTGACTCTCTAATTATTGAACATAACTCCTTCTGGATGGAAAAATCAAATGGTAAACACTGTGGTTTTATTATCTTCTGGTATAAGCACAGAAGTCATCTATCTAAGAGGACTTAGATTTAACTAGGTTCTAAAAGTCGTCCAAGTCTTAGCTATGGAACAATAGAGAAGCATCTTCAAATGGATCAGCAACCCACTGAAAGAAATTAGGAATTGGAACTAGTCAGAAAAATCATAAAGCAGAATAAAAGAACTTGAAAAAAATTTCAGATGACCAGAGACAATCAAGCAAGAACTTTAAAATCTTAAAATATCAGAAGGAAATAATGAAGAAAATTAACAATATGCAAAAGAAAATCTCAAAAATCCACCTAAGTGGATTTAAAATTAGGGGATTAGAAGTGTCCTAAATATAGAAGAAATGATACACAGTGCAAAATAGTTGTAAATAAAGTAAATTGTTGGAAACTACAAAGATCCAAGTAGTAAACTTGGAGGATTTTCTTTTTCAGTGAGGCAATCAGAATTAAGTGACTTGCTCAAGGACATACAGCCAAGTAAATTTCCTGAGAAAGGATTTTGAATTTAGGTCCTCTTGATTCTAGCACTGGTGCTTTACCTACTGTGCCATTAGCTGCCCCTGAGGATAGCATTTTGCAGTAACCTCAGGATTGCTAATAGCCCAGAAAAGTTAGCAAAATACAAGAATCTAAATACTATATTCTAGGAAATTATCATGGAAATTGGCCAGAACTGGAGTAAAACTATTGAAATACAAATAGAAAGAAGAAATAAGACCCCAAAATGCATTCATAAATACTTAAAACAGAATTTAACACTAAAACAATAAAGAAAACTAGAAACTGCCAAAAACTGCTAGAAATCACTTGCCAAAAAATAATAAACTAGATTCACATTATATTTTTTTCAAGAAGACAAGGGAAATTTTGGAAAATTTAAATACACTTAGAAAATTAAGAGGTACAAATTAAGGACAATAACGATCTACTCAGTAAAATTTGGTACGTTCTATGAAGGTGGGAGGTGATTATTTGAGAAACAAAATTTAAAATGTTGGACAAGTAAACTTCAATGTAATCTTCAATTAACAAGTTTCCCCAACTGAGAGATAAGTGTTTCAAATGATTCATACTTATGTCAAAATTAACCATTTAACAAAATGTGAGAACCCTCAGAGCACAGAAGTGACTAAATCATTAAAGTTTTTCAAAAGGTTATTTCAAGGAAACAGAGAAGGGGAGGGTGGGGAATAAGAAGGGGAAGTGGAGGAGGTGGGGTAATTCCAAAGCAAAGTTCCTGTCTTTGAATGATTGGAAACTTCAGGTTAAAGAAACTTAGAATATTAATGAGACAAAGGGACCTTGTTCAGATTTGTTTGGATTAGTATAAAAAATAAGAATAAGGAAGTGAGTATTCTTTCCCAAACATTGACTGTCTAAAAAAAAGACATATAATACAAATTTAACACTAGACGTAAATAAACTAATCTCCCCAATAAAACAAAGCCTCAGGAACTAGAGTAAAAAGTAAAACCCCCAAAAATATCCTGATGGAAGGAAATATCTAATGTAGAAAGTAATCGATAGATTTCAATGAAATATTATTTCCTACAACAAAAAGCAGGCATTGATGTTATAAGATAAGACTCATCTTTCTGAGTTCAAATATATTGCCTATGTATACATATTAATGTGTATGGACTTCCATGGCAGAGCCAAGATGTTGGTATGAAGCTGGCATGCTCCTGAAGCTAAATGAAGCTTCTGCATAGACATTAAAGCTACAGATCCCACCAAAAAAAAAGACAAGATCCAAAGAAGTTTTCAACTTTAGACTTCGTAGAGGATCTTCAGTGAAGGTTTGTCTCTGCAGGGAGAGGGGAAGTAAAGCCTAGCTAGGTGGGAGAGTGGGAAAGCAAGTGGCAGACTTTTGGCCATAGAGAAACCCAGGTCCCCACAATTTGACAATACCCTAATACCCTAAGTCCCAGCAGCTATATAGCAAAGCAGGAGGGAGAGTCCCAACCCCAAATAAAGTCTGAACCCTGGAAACCCTGGGGCAAAAGACAGGACTGGATTGGAACAAACCATTGCATAGGCAGAACCTGGACATAAAGGAGGAAACAAACCTCTACAAAGGCAACATCATCTTGAACAACAACAATGCAGGGATCAGACCCCAACCCCAGTATAAAAGACTTGGGTCTATCACCTCTCCACTGCAGGAGCAGAGCTCAGTCAAGATGAACCAAAAAAAGAGTACTCACTATAGAAAGCTACTATGTAGATAAAGATAATAACAATGCAACCTCAGAAGAAGAAAGCAGTGAAAAATTACCTATAGGGGAAGTCTCAAAAGAGTCTGTAAGTTGAACTCAAATCCTAAAGATCATAGAAGAGCTTAAAAAAAGAATTTAAAAACCAAAGAAAAGAGAAAGAAGAAAAGTGGAAAAAAAAGAAATGAGAGTCATGCAGGAAAATTATGAAAAATTGACCAAGGAAATCAACTCCTTTAAAGATTAAAATAACTGAAAAAGAATGTAACTCTTCAAAAACTAAAATTGACTAATTAGAAAAGGAATGCAACTCATCTAAAACTCAAATCAAAGAACTGGAAAAAGAATGCAACTCAGCAAAGACCAAAATTGACCAAATAAAAAAGTAAACACAAAAGCTAACTGAAGAAAACAAAAACCTAAAACTTAGAATTGGACAAATAGAAACAAATGAATCTATGAGACTACAAGATTCCATCAAAGTAAAAAGGCTGAAAAAAATTGAAGCATAAAATTTGTTTTAGGAAAAACAAATGCCCTGGAAAATAGATCTAAGAGAGATAATTTGCAAATTATGGGACTACTAGAAAGCCTAGATCACAAAAAGAAACTAGAAAGTAGCTTTAAGGAAAACTATCCAAATCTATTAGAACAAGAAGACAAATTACTCCTTGAAAGAATACACAGAACTCCTCCAGAAAGAGATCCCAGGATAAAAACTCCAAGGGCAATCATAACCAAATTCTAGAATTCTCAAATAAAGGAGAAAATAGTGCAAGCAGCAAAAAAGAAGCAATTTAAATACTAAGGAAAGACAATCAGACTTTCACAAGATTTATTAGCTCTAACACTGAAGGACTGGAGGACCTGGAATAGCATATTTCAGAGGGCAAAGAACCTTGGATTTCTTTTTTTTTAGTTTTTTTTACAAGGCAGTGGGTTAAGTGACTTGTCCAAGGTCACACAGTGAGGGGGGTCCAGCTTCAGCGGGGTCCTTGGAACCTGACAGGAGGGATAGAGTCGGCGAAATGAGTTGAGTCAATAAGTGGGTAAAGTCAGGAGCAGGTTGACTGACTGTCAGCTGCTTGGATTTATTTTTATAGTTTCAGAATCATATGAAACAAACAAACTAAAATCATTTCCTTGGTTACAAAAGTGTACAATTTTCATCATTAATCATATAGTTCATATGGTTATGAGTCTGATCATGTAGTGGTTACAAGTGTGATTATCAATCATGTAGTTAATTTTCTTGTCCCTGCTCAGACTGTGATGACCACAACCTGCCTATTGCCTAGTTTATTGCTGCATAGTAAAGTTATTAATTAAACAGAACTTTCCTTATAATAATCTTTGATATAATTTGTTTAATGGAATGCTTTTGTTTTTGTACCACATATGTAATGTTTTTCGATATGCTCCCTTATGTTTGTCCACCTGTCCATTGACTCCTTCAATAACCAATTTTCCTTTCAGCCCTTGTTGGTAGATGCTACAGTTTCTATGACTTTTTATTCTTCCCCAATAAACTAAGGCTGTTAGAGTTCACGTATTGGTTACCTATATTAACTATTCTCTCAACCATCTTTATCATATGATTCCTGTATGATAAGGGGGGCAAAACTGTTAATTTCCCTGGAATTCTATCTGACTCATCTTGTATCTGGTTTCCCTGTTTATATTCTGACATCTCCCTGGAACTCCCAGTGCTGTGTCTTCCAAAGATTTCATAATGTTGAAGCCTTTTGTATGTCTCAGGGAGAGGCAGTCCTGTTAAATTTGGACAGAGTTCACAATCTGTTTTATTCAAGGAATTTCTCTGAAATCCTTCCTTTATAGTCATTCCACTATTAGAATGAGTAAGTTCTGCAATCAATAATAGACCTATAAATATGGGTATACATGGAATCCCTATATATATTGAAGAAGGAAATGTTCCATTAGGCAGTGTGACTGCCTTGAGTCTTCTTGCTGCAACTGTGTCAAACAGCTTAAAAACCCTGGCTCCCAACAACACAGCTAGGCAATTCTTATGTGTCTGAGAACAGAATTGAACTCAGATCCTCCTGACTCCAGAGCCAGTGCTCTATCTGCCCCTGAACTTTGGATTTCAACCAAGAATTTACTACCTTGCAAAATTTAGTATATTCTGTTTAGGGAAAAGATAGATAGATGTTCAATACAATAGAGGACATGTAAATTTTCCTGATAAAAAGACCAGAACTCCAAAACTCCAAATACAAGACTCAAGAGATACCTTAAAAAGTAAACAAAAGGAAAGGAAAAAAATAAATGTTTTTGTTTTGTAACTCTTGAGAATAGTATTTGTCTTAGGGATACTTAAAAGATTGAATACAGTTGAAGATATTGGAATTATGGGATATGGGTATGGTTGGTTCTTATCTTTCCATTGAAGAGGACCAAGATGATATCTCTATGTTTGAGACAACCCAAATGAAAAGCTGGTTATTTACTCTAAATGTATCTGTTTCCTTTGACCTACTTTAATTCTGTCTTGCTCATTTTCTCTGATAAGGGCATCCTATGCCAGGCATCATGAACCAATATCTTCCATACCTTACATTCAATTGTAAAGTTCTTGAAAGAGAAATTCAGTGTCCCAGTACTAATAGTACTTAGAGACTCCATAATTGATTAAATCAGAAGTAACTTTAGGGGCAGAGGGTGGGAACCTACTTAGAAGGGACATAAAGAAATTAGGAAGTGATTTTATCTTAATCTATATTTCAGTTAACTAGGGTTTAAGTACCTTGGTTTGGGAGCTAAAGGGGGGAAATGTGGAAGAGAGTATGTTTGGGGTGGGTTACAAATGATTCATGAAATGATTTGGCTTTGCAGGATGCTTTGGCTCATGAGGGTTGTATATCCATGGAAGGTACTTGAAGAGAGGGTAAGCAGATCTAAAATTATGATAGAACATCAGTCATCAAAACTGTCTGGTACCTAGGTGTCTCAGTAGATAGAGCACTGGCCCTGGAGTCAGGAAGACCTGAGTTCAAATCTGGCTTCAGACACTTAACAATTACCTAGTGATCTTGGGCAACTGACAAATACTCAAAGGATATGCTAATTTACAGATGAGGAAAACAAAGTTATTCATACACACATGAAAAATTGCTCTAAATCATTACTGATTAGAGAAATGCAAATTAAAGCATCTCTGAGATACCACCTCATACCTCTCAGACTGGACAATATGACCAGAAAGGACTAGGAGCAATCTTGGAGGAATGTGGGAAATCTGGGATACTAGTACATTGTTGGTGGAGTTGTGAACTGGAGAGCAATTTGGAATTATGCCCAAAGGGTAATAAAAAAAATGTGCATACCCTTTGATCCAGTAATACTACTGGGGTCTATACCCTGAAGAGATCATGAAAAGGAGTAAAAACATTACTTGTCCAAAAATATTCATAGCAAGTGGCTAAGTGGCACAGTGGATAGAGCACCAGCCCTGGAGTCAGGAGTCCCTTAGTTCAACTCTGGCTTCAGACAATTAATAATTACCTAGCTGTGTGAGGCCTTGGGCAAGCCACTTAACCCCATTTGCCTTGCAAAAACCTAAAAAAAAAAGGAGGAAGGCTGAGAATTCAGAGAAGCCTGGAGGGAGTTGCATGAGCTAATGCTGAGTGAGATGAGCAGAACCAGAAGAACATTGGACACCACAACAGCAACATGGGGGCAATGATCAACATTAATAGACTTGCTCATTCCATCAATACAATAATAATCAAGAACAATTTTAAGGCATCTGCAGTGGAGAATATCATCTGTATCCAGAGAAAGAACTGTGGAGTTAAAACAAAGATCAAACACTACTACCTTCAATTTTAAAAAAAAAAGTTGTCTTATGTACTACATAATTTTGCTACCTCTAATATTTTATTTTTTCCTCAAGGATCTGTTTTTTTCCTCTCAATACATTCAATTTTGAACAATGTATAGCATGCCTTCTGTGGTGGGGTGGGGGAAAAATGGTAAAATTACAAAAAAAATGATAGAAACTACTATTATGTATAATTGGAAAACAAATAAAATATTTTTTAAAAAAAGAAAAGAGTGAGAGATAGAAAGTGATTATAATTTGATGTGATTCATGACTCTTGAGAAGTGTATTTCCTTTTGTTTTCTAAATTTTTTTTTTTTAGGTTTTTGCAAGGCAAATGGGGTTAAGTGGCTTGCCCAAGGCCACACAGCTAGGTAATTATTAAATGTCTGAGACCAGATTTGAACTCCTGACTCCAGGGCTGGTGCTTTATCCATCCACTGGGCCACCTAGCCGCCCCTGAGAAGTGTATTTCTAATGAGACATCTCTGTGTGTGTATATATAGATATATTTAAAATGGGAGGAAGGGGAGCCAAGGGGATGTAGAATGGTAAATACACATGTAATAAAATATATAATTCTAACATCTATATAATCTATTCATATATGTGTGCATAAACACACATATAGGTGTGTATATGATATAGATATCTATATCTATTTATCAATATGTGTATATGGAGTTACAAAGAGTAGAACACAACTGAAACAACCAAAGAGTATAATGAAATTTGATGTGCTAGGAAAATTTGAAGAGAAGTTATTTTCTGTGTGTTTTTACCCATAGTTCTTTTCCTCTTAGCTCAGTGGAAGAAATGATTTTCCTTATTAAAGCCAACTCCTCCACCTGTACAGCATCTTCACCCATCCCTTTGAAGGATCCAGTCCACTGATTATCTTTCTTTTTTTAATTTCCAATCCCTACTTCTCAACTGACTCCTAGTCAGGGTCATGCAAAATGTGGGTCTTTGCTATCCTACATTTTTACAATACAATTTCCTCAAGCTACCAGGTCTTTCCCTGTTCTTGTCAAACTTCTTTTGAATTCTTCCTTGTAAATTCCCTCACTATACTATTTACTTCTCAACTCCTTATGATCTGACTTCTGTTCCCTGAACTCTACTGGAATAGCTGTCAACATAATGTCTTCCTAATCATTAAATCCAATGGCCTTTTCTAGGTTTTTTCCTCTCTTCTATACCACTGTTGTATATACCTTTTTCTGCTTTGATCCTTTCCTCTCTTTTAGCTTCCATTTTGCCAAACTCTCTTAGTTCCATTCTTACTTTTTGAATACTCCAGCTATCTCTTTTGCTGGTTCCTTTTCCTCCTGTCATACCCTTAACAAAAATATTATCCAAAGTTTTGTCTTTAGCCTTCTGTGTCTGCATCATTCACATTCATAAACAACTACTAACTTTTTATGAGAAAACTCTCAAGTCTACATCTTCAATTTTTACCTAAAGTTTGTGTTAGAGGTGATAGAATCTGATATGCACATTAAATTTTGAAAAAATAGGTTTCAGAGTGTTTCCAATCTTAAAATTCTACAAAGAAGGGGACAGTTAGGTGATGCAGTAGATAGAGCTTGGAATCAGGAGGACCTGATTTCAAATATAACCTCAGACACTTAATAATTACCTAGCTGTGTGACCTTTCGGCAAGTCACTAAAACCCAATGCCTTAAATAAATAACTTTTAAAAATTCTACAAAGTATATCAGCCCATGAGAGATGGAAGATAATAAAAAGTAAAATTCTGTAGACCAAAAATGAAAACAATTCAATGAGGAAGAAAAATAGGAGTTATCTAAAGAGACTGACATATATACCAAAGGAGCACATCAATCAACTTAGATTTTTTTTTGTAGTTTTTTTTCAAGGCAATGGGGTTAAGTGGCTTGCCCAAGGCCACACAGCTAGGTAAGTATTAAGTGTCTGAGGCTGGATTTGAACTCAGGTACTCCTGACACCACCTAGCTGCCCCAACTTAGATTTTTTTTAAAAAAAGGAAATATATAAATGGAAGCAAGGGAAAGTAAAAGATGATGACATAAGGGCTTGGCACAGACCTATATGAACAGTATCAGAAATGTTAAAGTTCACATTTAAAGAAGATCCCCTACCCGGATGCCGCGGCGCCCCCCGCTGTAAGACCCCCCCGGGGGTGCGCCCACGTCGGGCACCCCGCTTTATGCCCCAGGACGGCAGGGGGACCTCGGGCGCGGGGCGAGGAGCCCCCGCACACACCCCGGCGGCGCCCCCGTCCCCTCCTGCCGGACAGCAAAGCGGGTCCAGTCCACGTGAAGCCCCTCCTGCCGGACACCAAAGCGGGTCCAGTCCACGTGAAGCCCCTCCTGCCGGACACCAAAGCGGGTCCAGTCCACGTGAAGCCCCTCCTGCCTGGCAGGCGCGCGGCTCGCCCCGGGATGGACCCCTGCCCCTCCTCGGCCCCGCACACTCGGCCCGTTCCCGGGAACGGCGGGCCTGCCCGGCCGGGCCCCTCTCCTCGCGGGGCCCCTCCTCGGGGCTTGCACTATGGATCCAAGCTCATTAAAAAAACGGGAACTGTTCCAAAAACGAGCCCTCTCCAATCCATCAGTAGAAAAACGGCCAGCGCTTTCAGAGTCTCCTCATCATCCAAGAAGAAGAAAACCAAGGTCGAGCAGGGAGGCTCCTCGGGTTCAAAACAAAATTCAGATCACAGTAATGGAACATTTAACTTCAAAGCCCTTTCTGGAGGCTCAGGATACAAATTTGGAGTTCTCGCAAAGATTGTCCATTACCTGAAGACCCGCCACCAGAGAGGTGATCCACATCCACTGACTTTAGAAGAAATGTGGGATGAAACCCAGCATTTGGACACTGGACGCAAGCAGAAGGGATGGCTGATGTCTGAGGCACTAGTCAACAACCCCAAAACTGAAGTGGTAGGTGGGAAGTCTGCTTTCAAACCCAAGTACAACCGGAAAGATACAAAGGCCTTGCTTCCACTCCTAGATAAACATGATCAGAGAGGCTTGGGAGGAATCCTCCTAGAAGACAGGGAAGAGGGATTGCCCAAGGCCCAGAAAGCCATCAAGGCCTTAGGGGACCAGATCATCTTTGTCACTCGGCCTGACTAGAAGATCCTTTTTTTCAATGCCAAGAGCTGTCAGTTCACAGAGGATGAAGAATTTCCAAAGCTTTGGAGGAGCATCACTGTAGATTCCATGGATGAGGAGAAAACTGAAGAGTATCTGAAGCGCCAAGGCATTTCTTCTGTGCAGGAGTCTGGACCAAAGAAAGTGGCTCCCATTCAGCAGAGGAAGAAACCAGTCTCCCAGAAGAAGCGCGGGTTCAAGACTCACAATGAGCATTTGGCTGGGGTCTTTAAGGATAACTCCGACCTGGCTCCTGGCAAACAGTGAGTTGTTTCTCTTCTGATCAGCTGCATTCACCCAGGATCTGACTGAAGATGCTCAGGCCATTGTAGGTGGGAGGGCGGCCACTCATCCCTGTCTGTGGAGAGGAAGCAGTTGAGTTTACAGACCAGGTGGGAGGTACCAACCTCCTTCCACCTTGCTTTGATTGATTGCCTGCAACGTAATTCCCTTGGGCTCCTTCACTTTGTGAAAGGCCTGCCTACCAGTCCAGTCATCCTCATCTGATACTTAACTCTGCTTCTGCTCACAGTTCCATTTCCCCCTTTTGTTATTAGAGCAAGTTTGCTGATAGAATTGAATGCAACTTGTGTTCATTCTAAGAGAACCTATTTATAATAAAATCATTGTAGAAACATGAAAAAAAAATAAAGAAGACTGGCAAAGAGAAGGTAAAGACCACAAATATGGTTGTAAATAAAAATAACTATGGGATGATAAAGGAGAATCAAAAGAGGGTTAGAACTTTTACTTATCATTGATGAGGCAATAACAGAGAGAAAAAAAGATTCAATTCACATTTTCTCTCCCAGAGAGAATAATTATAGAAATAACACAACAAAAATGACACCTAAGGAATTGATGCTTGATCTAAGTCAGGAGAAAGTAAGAAAGAATATAGTTCTTTTTAAGGGATTCAAGTTACCTGACCCAGGGGCAGCTAGTGGCATAGTGGATAGAGCACCTGCCCTTGAGTCAAGAGTACCTGAGTTCAAATCCAGCCTCAGACACTTAATAATTAATTACCTAGCTGTGTGGCCTCCCGCAAGCCACTTAACTCCATTGCTTTGCAAAAAAAAAAAAAAAAAAAAAGTTGCCTGACCCAGATTAATATAGTTTAGGGAGAGTAACACAGGTGGGATACATGGCAGTAGAAACTACTGCTTATATGACCTAAGAAGCCTGAAAAGTCCTTGTGATATAACATAGTTTTTTTTTCCCTTAAAAGGCAGCAAAAACTATTAATTGGTCTAAGAGACTGAGGCTCAAAGAATTGATGCAGCTTCCTAGTTGTTTAAAATATAGAAGCCCAATGTACAAGCAATCAGTCTTTTTAGGCTTGATAAATTTGTCACTGCCATGAGATAGTCAACCTATCTCTCTGCAAAGGTAAGCCATTGTGGCAAATACAGAGGGGAAAAAAGCTGAACCCAACTGAACTTGTGCTATAGCATTACTGAATAAACTTATTTTTGTTAAATGTCATATTTAACAGCCCAAGATGGTAGACTCCAAAACATTTAGCAAGGCCAGGATTGGCTCAGGTTGATCATGTGGCTAACTGTGTGGACAAAGTAGAGTAAGGACCATATGGAGGTTTGGGTGACATTAAAATGGAGCATAGCAACCTCTAAACCATTATGCTTTCTGCCCTATACATTGAGTCCTCCCAAATGGGGAGAAAAGACATCCCCACTAACTGTGGAATTAGCCTTTTGGAAGATAAGGAGCTTTGACAGATTAAAAGTAGCACCAGGGTCAGGCACTCTGGTAACTGCTGCTGATCAGGTCCTAGAAATGCTATGAGGGAGTAGTTGAACAATCAAAAGCTCTGTCCTTGTTCATTACATAAGTTGGTACATAGGTTGGATAAATGCGCTTAATAAACTGTGCTTAAGGGATAGCTAAGTGGCATAGTGATTGGAGCACCTGCATTGGAGTCAGGAGGACCTGAGTTCAAATTCGACCTCAGACACTTAATAATTACCTAGCTGTGTGGCCTTGGGCAAGTCACTTAATTCCATTGCTTTGCCAAAAAAAAAAACCTAAAATAAATGATGCTTAATTTAAAAAATTAAATAAAGGGAAAAAGCTCTGTCCTTTAGAGTAAAAACAAATAATGAAGGAAATTCATTCCCTCATACATGTTGTTTGTGGAGTATGTCAGTACCCATCAGAGGCATCATGTGCCTTTAGCTGAAATGAATAGCTAAATTGCTACTCCTATGGGGCAATATGGTCTCCTTGAGGGGATCAGCTCAACAAACTCCTCATAACAATCAGAGCAAACACCTCTGAAAACCTTGGGCAAAGGATTATCCTATGAGGTCTCAATTGACTCCAGTGTCATAGAGATTATATTTGACCTTTTAGTACTTCAGAATAAAAGATTTATTTTTGTGGAGGTAAATAACTACAATGGTACATTGCAGTGTACCAGTCAGGTCTACTACCTTGGGATGTTCAAAGTTCTTATAAAACACATCATCCCATATCATCATAAAGAGTTGGTCCTGGGGGCCACTAGGTGGGACAGTGGATAAAGCACCGGCCCTGAAATCAGGAGTACCTGAGTTCAAATCCAGCTTCAGACACTTAATAATTACCAAGCTGTGCGGCCTTAGGCAAGCCACTTAACCCCATTGCCTCATTAAAAAAGAATTGGTCCTGCTCCCATTTTATCAGTTGTGTTTTCTCCTCTCATACCATTCTCAAGTGGATTAAATGGATTCTTTTTTTTAAGGTAGTTAGGGTTAAGTGACTTACTCAGGGTCACAAAACCAGTAAGTATGTGAGGTCAGGTTTGAACTCAGGTCTTACTGACTTCAGGGCCAGTGCTCTATCCACTGTGCCACCTAACTGACCTTGAAATAGACTCTTATTAAAAAATTTTAATCTTTATTTAAAGCAATGGGGTTAACTGACTTGCCCAAGGTCACACAGCTTGGCAATTATTAAGTGTCTGAGGCTGGATTTGAACTCAGGTCCTCCTGACTCCAGGGCCGGTGCTCTATCCACTGCTCCACCTAGCTGCCCCCCAAAATAGACTTAAAACAACATCTTCATTATAATACTATGACTTTCATGGTTAGGTAGCCCACTCCCAGAAGCCATGCCAGTCATGAATCATTGCTATACTCAAAGATGGGGAGTTCTCCATTCTAATGGTTTTTAAAATCTATTTAAGGGTTTAAGGGTTGATTACTTTTTGACATAGTTCTGATTAAGCATTTGACCTTTCTTTATTCTATCCACTCTTCATGGGCACATGGATTTCTAGATCCCTGCCTCCTCAGACAGTTTCCTATATCCTTAGAAAATAGTTCAAGTACCCTTCAAATGATAGGGTTCCTTTCCTTTGACAACTTCCTTATGAGGGCTTGATGGAGACAAAAGAGTGTAATTGTTGGCAAGTGCCTTCTGATTTCTAATGGAAATGGCGGAGATGAAACTGTTTCTGCATAAAAAAGATGAGTATGAATTTAACTGGAAGAAAGAGGATTAGCTGATCTAGTGGCAATTCCGAGTTCCTTGCTTGAACATGAGGAAGGTCTAGCCTAAGTTGCATTCAGGTGGGTTAGGACTAACTCTTATTACACATGACCATGATGGGGATCTGGGATTGTCAAAATCTCCATGATGAGCTTAATGTTCTTGTTCATCCCAAGTCACAGACCACTGCCTCTGACACTGTCACCCATCAAGTGGCCCAGATCACTAAAGTCGGGGATGTAGTCCTAAAGAGGGGAAGTGATACCTAGGATTTCTGATCTTGGGTCCTTCAAGAGGTCAATCTATCTTTGTTTTTTAAAGGTCTTCATTTTCAGTATAGTCTACCCTAAGCTTCTCATATCCTTAAGGTCAGGGAAAGTCCAGTGCTGGTGATTAATGATGGTAAAATAATTTAAGTGATTTAAGTTCCTAAAGGGACTTGCCACTAAAAGTAGAGAGGAAGTAGGAATCATTTCTATTATACTAGATTCATCAAGATACATAGCTATATATTTATGTTTACTACACCTGACCTAAGAAATTTGAAAGTTCCCTGCCACAAAGATTAATTTTTTTCTTTTTTTTGGTTTTTGCCAAGGCAATGGGGTTAAGAAGATTAATTTTTCCTTTAAAAAAGGCAATGAAACTATCCTCCAGACCTAATTGATCCAGCAAACATACCTTTCTATCAGGTTTCCTATGACAAAAACAAGTGCTGTACCCAAATCAATGAGTGCTATATTTTTGTTGAACATCCTTGTCATGTCACTGTTGAGTAAACTTCCCTTTATTAAATGTTCTGTGGTCTTTTTTCATTCCCTTTTTTAAAAATTAATTCATTTATTTTCATCCATATATACACACATAGTCTCTTTTTATTCTAAGTCTCAACCATTGGAACAGCCTGAGTCAGTGACTAGTTCTTTGTGAATGATTACTGAGCCATCATCAGTAATATTTGAATGATCCTGGAAACCAGAAAAGATGCCAGGAGAGCAGAGAAGGTTAAATAACTAAGACAAAGATTCTGAACTATCTAGACTAGTAAACTTAACTTAAATTCCTGGGGAAAATCTAGAGTGAGTCATTAAAGAGTTAGGTAATGAACCTATAAATAGAAGTGGTGATTACCAAGAACCAGTATGACTTTAAAAATAAGTCATGCCAGACTAACTTAATTTCCTTTTTTCACAAGGTTACTATATTTATAGATAAGAAGAATGATGTAAAGATAGTTTATCAAGGTTTTTAGTAAAGCTATAAATTTTCTCATAGTGCTATTGTAGAGAAAACAGATATTGGTTAGAAAATATTATAATCAGATAGATTCAGAACTAGGTAAATGAATTCAAAGTCAACTTGGCTGGTGGTTTCCAATGGAGTACCCCAGGAATTTGAGTTTGATCCTTTGCTGTTTCTTATTAGCATTTTGGATAGCTTTATTCATCACACTGGCAAGCAAATGTAGAAGATGATAATGAATTTCAATAGGAATCAATTTGTACTCTTACACTTGGGCTAAATAAAATTAAAAGTGTAAGCTCAGAATGGGAAAAATGTGACCAATGTTAATATAATAATTACTATAACTTTTTATAAACTATTTTCCTGTCAAAAGTTGTTTTTCTTAGCTAATAGAGGAATGGAATGTGTTCTCTTTAGAATTTGAAAGGAAGGGAAGGCTAGGTGGCTCAGTAGATAAAGCACCAGCCCTGGAGTCGGGAGTACCTGGGTTCAAATCCTATCTCAGACATTTAATAATTACCTAGCTGTGTGGCCTTGGGCAAGCCACTGAACTCCATTTGCCTTGCAAAAAGAAAAGAATTTGAAAAAGACTTGTCCTGCCCTCTTTAATCTCTTTACAATTTAAAATGAAAATCTTGTCTGTCCCACCTTAAATAGAGAAAGAATTCAGTTCACCTTTAGACTTCAAAAATAAGTACTCACCCTGCCCTCCCTGGTAGTTAAACTCAAGGAAAATTGCTTTGTAGAAGAATGGTCTTGGAGATCAAATAATAGAATGGTCTCCTGGCAAGTTTAAGTTTTGGTCTACTCTTATGTGTATTCTGTTTCCTCTCTCCTAGTTGCTTTACAAATTTTCTGACCTCCTTCAGCTAAGGGAGATCATTCTAAGATACTTTCCATTACCTAATGGTGGTGAGTAATTCCCAGAGAAATAAAATTTCATATCTAATCTATTTTTTATTTGTTGTTCTTGTTATGTTATTTTAAATCTGTCTTAGGGGTCTAATTTTAGGTTAACTCTATATAAACAGCATCTTTTCTAAAAAAGCAAGTTTGAATGAACTACAAATCCAAAATGAGTCAGGATGATGTGGCAGCTAAACAACTAAGGTCACCATGTGTTGCATTAAGAAGTAAGGTAGGTGTGGCTTGTGTGGGGGGAATGCTTTTCTAAATTCTATAGAATGCAAACCTTCCAGAGTGGATGAAAGCAAGCCATACCCCTTTGCAGCTCACTTTTTTCTACAAAATGAGCTAATAAATTTCTAAAACTATTTCAGATTTGGGGGGTTTGTTCTTGGGACCAATACTGCATTTAAGTCCCTTATAAAATATTATTTAAACCCCAAATAAAAAAGTCTTTCCAATTCCAATCAATTTTAATACCTTCTCTGTTAATTATTTTCTTTTTATCTTGTATATAGCTTGCTTTGTACATGTTTATTTGTATGTTGACTCTATTAGATTGTAAACTCCTTGAGGATAGGGATTATCTCTTGCATCTTTTATGTACCTTCAGACCTCATCTGTACATTAGGTGAATCAAGATATTTTTGAGAAATTCTAAGTGTTCAATAAAATTGGTTGAAGCCACAATACGAGAACCCTAAAATACAAGGTTGGATGGACCCATCCAATCCAAAACTATGGGTGGATCCAGGACCTCGGGAAACCTAAAATATCTCCAAAAACTTTTCATGTGAATAATTTTTAATCATGTAAGCTTAGATTTAAACAATATTACAATTTTTCCTGAATAGTACAATAAATCTTTATTCCTATAGATGTCTGTAGTAGAAGTGGAGGAAGGAGAGCTTCCAGGTCAGAGAAAATACCTAGAGATTTCAAGGAGACATTAGACTTGCTAAATCCCAGAGGGTAGACCTGGGAGCAATGAGCAGAGCTTGCAAAAAATTCAATTAACCTCCCTAAAAACTTCTTAACAATCTGAGATATTCAAAAGTGGAAAGGATGCTACTCTAACATCTTCAAGCTGAAACTAATTGTCTACTTATCAAGCATTTTACAATTAAGATTCCTTTCTGGCTGGCTTGGACTCCATGACCTTGGACCAGATGTTCCTTCAAACTCTCATATTCTGTGATTGTGCTATTCTCTTTCATGTTTCATACCACTGTTATCTGGATGTTCTATTGGCACTTATAAGTTAATATTTTTATTTTTTTATTTTTTTGGTTTTTTGTATCCAGGCAATGGGGTTAAGTGGCTTGCTCAAGGCCACACAGCTAGGTAATTATTAAATGTCTGAGGCCAGATTTATAAGATGTTTTTATTTGCTTTGGGGGTATAGTCTCAATAGTGAGATTGCTAGGTCGAAATTTTATTTACCTTTATCACATAATTCCAAATTTATATCCAGAATGTTTAGTTCAATCCCCAACTCCACCAGGCATGTATTTGTGCTCCTGATTTCCTTTACAACCTCCAATAATGGTTATTCTCAGGTTTGATGCATTGTAACTCCCTGACATAGCTACTCTGCCACAAATTTGTGTTATGACTGTATGGGATAAAAAGCCACTTAAAAAATTATAGAGATTCCTTCTTAGTACTTATCATCAAATAAGAGAAGGCAGTCAACTGTTCTCCCAGTCTATCATCAAATAGGTGGCTAACTAAGACTGCAAGGTCTCTTCTCTGGAAGTATTCCACTATTTCCCTCCCTAACAGAATCTATGCAAGGTATTTTTAGAAATAGTCCACTGTTTCCCTCCCTAACAGAATCAGGAAGGTGTCAGATTGGGAATGCAAGGCCTCTCTCCCTCTTCTAAGAATAGTCTAAGGGTAATCGTCTGTCTTTGTTTTAATGATGTTTAACCCTGAGAGGACTTCATCAGGAATATTAACCCTCAAGAGGGAATATTCCACTCATGACCTTTGTCAAGGAGATGGACTGGTATTTGTGAAGGGCAAGGAATTAGTAAAGTTTGAGACTGACAGACCTACAGTTGCCATTTACCTTATATTCATGAAGAAGGCAAAGTCAGCCTTGGAGCATCACTATTTCATTTTTGTCCTTATTTCTAGGGTTTTTTTTGGCAATGTCAGGTGAAGATAAGTCGGACCTCCAACATGGGGTAACTCTATGGCAAATTTCTGACAGAACACAGGTGAGAAGTAAACAAAATGGGCAGATATGGAGGAACTGCAATTGTGCGATTATACTTGAATAATTTTGTCATTTTTCAGTGTATAAGGTGAAACCTCAGGGATGCTTTAAGTTGGAATTTCTCTTATTGATGAGTGATTTAAAGCAGGTTTTCAAATGTAGCACCTTTATGATCCTTACCACTCTCTTGCAGAGTCAAGTTCCACAGAATGATAATGATTGGTTTCTAGGTCCTGTCTACAGCCATGTTTCTTTTTCTTTTCTTTTTTTTTTATTTAGGTTTTGGAAAGGCAATGGGTTAAGTGGCTTATCCAAGGCCACACAACTAGGTAATCATTAAGTGTCTGAGGCCAAACTTGAACTCAGGTACTCCTGACTCCAGGGCCGGTGCTTTATCCACTGCGCCACGTAGCCTCCCTTACAGCCATGTTTCTTAAACTATAATTCACAAGCCCCTAATGATGTGTTTAATAATCAATCAGAGCAGGACAGTTAGGTGGTGCAGTGGATAGGGCACTGCCCCTGGAGTCAGGACAACCTGAGTTCAAATCCGGCCTTAGACACTTAATAATTACCTAGCTTTAAGACCCTGGGTAAGTCACTTAACCCATTGCCTTTCAAAAAAAATCAGTCAGAGAATACAATTAGTTAAAGGTAAACTTTCTGAAATGGCATAATAGAAAAAGTAGCCACAAAATATCTCTGCCATAAATTTGGGGTTCATTCTCACTAGCCAGGGTAAATATGGGAGGGTCATAGTGATATTAATAATAATTCATGTGATAAGATAGGTTTAAGGAGGAATAGCTCACACCTGTGATAGGTACCTGAGCCTCCCCTCTGCCTCACCTGCCACTCCCCACCAAGGTCCCAGTGTCCTCTAAAACAAGGTCTGTCAAAATCTTCAAGCTATACCCGGCTAACCTTGGTTTCGTAGTCTCTGCTACTGCTCAGCTGGTCAGGGCAAGAGAGGTTACTCTGTTGGTCAACTCTTTACTATAGTCTCCACTGCTTTTAGTTTCAGATTCAAAGCAGTGGAGAGTATAACAACCATGAAGAAACTGAGATGAAGAGGGGCTAAGTGACTTGCCTAGGGTCATACAGCTAATAAGTATCTGAGATCCAAACTCAGGTCTTTCTGATTGTATACTGTATCCATTGTGCCACTCACCCATAGAAAGTAGTGATAAGGGTATGAACTGGGGCAGTGACTGTGAGTTCAGAGGAAAACATGATGGAGAAGTATGATGAAATGACAAAATTGGATTGTGGAATAAGGGAGAGTAAGATGTTGAGGATGACACTGAGGTTATGAACCTGGATATCTGGAAGAATAATGGTGCCCTTGATAGCATAAGTGGGACATTCATGTTAAATGAATGCAGAAAACTAAGGGATGAAGATACAAATAGAAAAGAATGAGAGTTTCTGCCCTCTGATGTGAAGAAGGGTGAGATCAGAAGAGAGAGATGGATTCCTTCTCTTTTGCAGATGTTAAGTTTGGAAAAACCTAGAGTACCTGGGCTGCTGGGTGTGCAGCTATAGGAATCATCTGCATAGAGATGATAACTGAATTCATGGAAGCTGATGAGGTCCCCAAATGAGAGAACAGAAGGAAAAAAAAAGAAGAGAGTCCAGGACAAAGCCTGGGAGGGATCCTCAAAGTTAGTGGGTCTGATTCTGATGACAATCCAGCAACAGAGACTGAGAAGAATTGCTCAAGCAGCCAGGAGAAAACAAAAGGGTAGAGGACCATGGAAACAAAGGGAGGCGAGAGTGGTCAGCAGTATTGAATGGTGCAGATATCAAGAAGGATTAAAAACTGAGAAAAGTCCACTGGACCAGACAATTGAGAGATCACTGATAACTTTGGAGAAAAAGTAGTTTTATTTGAGTGGTGAGAAAGCCAGATTATAGAGGGTTTATAAGAGACTTAAGAGCAAGTAGAGGCACTTGAGTATAGATGACTTCTTCAAGGAATTTATCCAAGAGGAGGAGGAGAGATAAAAGATTATAGTTGAAAGGAAGGATAGGATCTGGTAAGGGTTTTCTAAGAATGGTGTGTTTGTAGGCAACAGGGAAAGACTCTATAGATAGGGAGAGATTGAAGATTTGAGAGGGTGCAGGGATGATGGGGGAATTCTGCTGATTACAGACATTAGAATCTGGATTGAATGGTAAATTTCTTTTGCATAAATATCTAAGAAAGAGAAGTTGTTGAATGGTCACAGTATAGAGAAGGTAAGGATAGTGGTGATAAATATTCTGACTCTACTGCAACCACAAAATGGGGAGAGGGAAGATGAGAGGTGCGAGCAGCTCTGGAAAAGATGAAAAGATGGCCAGAGGGGCAGCTAAGTGGAGCAGTGGATAGAGCACCTGTTCTGGAGTCAGGAGGACCTGAGTTTGAATCAGGCCTCAGACATTTAATAATTACCTAACTGTGTGACCTTGGGCAAGTCACTTAACCCTACTGTCTTGCAAAAACCAAAAAAGAAAGAGAGAGAAAGAGAGAGAGAGAGAGAGAGAGAGAGAGAGAGAGAGAGAATGATGAAAAGGAATTAAGGAATAGACAGAAGATATTGATGAAAGGCTCTTTAGCAGTCAGGGGTTCTGGATCTCTGGAATAACAAACATAGAGCCTGGGAACTTGCTAACTATTGGGGAATGAGACTAGGCAGAGCATCAAGTGATGGGAGGAACAGTGCTAATGTAATGGCATGTGATAAGAAGGTTCAAGGTCTCAGCACAGTTCAAAAAATCCTCACAATCTATATAATGGCTCTTGAAGTTTCAAACCAACCTTTAATTCCTGGAAGCATGGGATCAGGAGATCCTGAAGCCAAGCCTCAGAGTTGTGGAAGTCTACCATTTTAAGGAGCAGGCTTGTTGGTGTTGGGTCTCCAGGGGTGTCCAGAAACTCATTCTCATTTTAAAAACATGGTAGTGATAGGTCCCAGGGATGTGTGGAGGGGAAGTTTTATGGCTTATAAGTCTGGAATGTGTCCTGGGGATGTCCAGACCAGAATCTTTTCTCTCTAGAAGATCCCATTTGACCTTGGCAAAAGGTGGTTACTAGGAAGCTTTCTAAGTTGATGCTACCAGAAAATTTTCTTTCATTCCTTGAAGGGTACCAAACAGGATGGTTCTTTCTAAGGAATTCAAAATTCCTTTTTTTTTTTACAAAGAATATTGGGGAGCAGCTAGGTGGCACAGTGGATAGAGCACCAGCCCTGGAGTCAGGAGTACCTGAGTTCAAATCCAGCCTCATTCACTTAATAATTACCTAGCTGTGTGGCCTTGAGCAAGCCACTTAACCCCATTGCCTAGCAAAAACTAAAACAGAACAAAAAAAAAAAACAAAGAATATTGGGGCTCAGGAAGCAAGATCCTTTTCCTCCCATGTCTGGTTACAAGCAAACATGTCTCCCATGTCATATCCTTATTCTGCATGAGAGAAATCTCCTTCTCACTGCACAAAAGGTAAATAGAAAGAGCTAGCAAGAGCGAGAGATAGTGAGTGGTACAAACTGGTCTGTAGAGCCCACATGGAGTATGGCTAATTCTCAACTAATCAATCACTTAAGAGTTCTCTATTTCTCATCAACCATCTTTGTTTAACAGCCAATATCACATGTTCTCATCAAGTTGACAGACAAACTTCTTGATCCTGATTAGTGACTTCCCTAGTCCATCTCCTATATACAAATTCCTACTCATGCTTTGCCATTCTTTTGAAAACTAGTCATGTCACAGAACTAGCATAATAGGAGAATGGGAAAGAATGATAGATCAAAATAGAGAAAAGTGATACTTGTTAGAAGAACCAATGAAATAACCAAACAATGTTAGATTAGGTTAGTTTTCTACCATAAGAGTCAGTGAGGAGGGGCAGAGCCAAAATGGCAGTGCAAAGGCAGCATTTCCCAGGAACTCCTTCCCCCCAAAACTCCAAAATCCAACAAATTATGACTCTAAACAAAATTTAGGGGGGGCAGAACCCACAGAAACACTAACTGATTCATTTTCCCAGTCCAAGATAACTTAGACGTTCTGCAGAAAAGTGTGTTTCAACAGGACTGGGAGTTGGAAAAAGGCCCCCAATTGCAGAGCAGCCCAGGAACAGCTTGAAGGGGCGGGGAGAGAACTCTGCTACACCAGAATGAGTGTGGAATGAGGCACTGGCTGCAGAAACTACAGTGAAAATCTGGAGAAAGCAGCCTGGACCTCCAGAGCACAGCCCACAGATGGTAAGGGGGTCAGGGGAGACTGCAGAAATTTCTCTGAAGAAAATAACTCCTACAAATGCAAAATGGAACTAAAGGAAGCTGATGACTTTTCAAGCAATTAGGAAAAAATAAAACTCTTCCAAAAAAAAGCCAAAAATTAGAAGAAAATGTGAAATATCTCATTGGAAAAAAACAGCCGACCTTGAAGACAGATCCAGAAGAAATAATTTAAAAATTATTATACTATCTGAATGTCACAATCAGGAAGAGGAGCCTAGACTTCATTTTTCAAGAAATAATACAGCAAAATTGCCCTGAGATCCTAGAAGCTGAAGGTAAAATAAAAATCGAGAGAATTCACTGGTCACCCCCTAAAAGAGATCCCAAAATAAAAACTTCCAGGAATACCATAGCCAAATTCCAAAAAAATCAAAGAGAAAATTCTAAAAGCTTCCAGAAACAGAAAATTCAACTACTGAGGCTCCATAGTCAGGATCACACAGAATCTGGCAGCATATACATTAATGGCACTTAGGGATTGGAATATGATATTCTGGAAGGCAAAAGATCTTGCTTTACAACCAAGAATCAACTACCCAGAAAAACTGAAAATCTCTTTCAGGGGAAAGATGAACATTCAATGAAACAGGGGACTTTCAGACTTTCCTATCAAGAATGCCAGAGCTGAACAAAAAATTTGATCTCCAAGTACAGGACTCTGGTGAACCATAGAGGGCATAGAAGAGAGGGACTAACTATGAGGAACTTGATGATGTTGAACTGTTTGTATTCCTGCACGGGAAGAAGATATTGATAATTCATATGAACTTTCTCATTTGTAAGAGCTGTTAGAAGGAGCATATATATATAGACAGGACATAGGAAGGGGCAAAATATAATGGTATAATGTGGTAAAGGGATGGGGTTGATGGGTGATGGTGGAAAGTACTGGGAGGAAGGAAAAGGAGATGAAGAAGAAGCTGAGAGATTTCACATGAGTCAAGAAAATGCTTTTTCAATGGTGTGTACTGGGGGAAGGCAAGGGGGGGATGAGTGAGCCTTCATTCTCATCAGAAATGGCTCAGGGATGAAATGACATACACACTTAATAGGGTGAGGAAATCTGTCTTGCCCTGGAGAAGGATGGGAGGAAAGGGATGGATGAGGGGGAATGGGTGCTAGAAGAGAGGGAAGATCGAGGGAGAGGGTACTCAGATACAACACACTTTTGGACAGGGCCAGGATGAAAGGAGAGAGAGAGAATAGAATAAATGAGGGTGGGAAGAAATAGAGTGCAAGGAAATACAGCGAGTAATAGCAACTGAAGGAAAAATATTGAAGCAACTTCTCTGGTGGACTTATGCTAAAGAAAGCAACTCACTCTAGAGATAGAGCCATTGAAATCTGAACACAGACTGAAGTACATTTTTTTTCCTTTTTCTCTATTCTTGAGGTTTCTTATCATTTTGGGGGGGGAGGGGGTTTATGTTTATTCTTATGTTTATTCATAAGATTTAATTTCCATCAATGTATGGCATGGAAACAATGTAGAGACTGTCAGACAGCCTTCTGTGGGTGGGGGAAGGGGGGGAATTGCAGAATTCAGAGCCTTGCAAAAAATGATGGGTACATATTACTATTGTATATAATTGGAAAACAAATAAAATGATAAAATGTTAAAAAAAAAAATTGGGCTACCTGAAAGTCACGACCAGGAAAAGAGCCTAGGCTTCATTTTTGAAGAAATAATGCAGCAAAATTGCCAGAAGCTAGTTCTAGAAGCAGGGGGCAAAATAGAAATTGAGGCAATTCACCAGTCACCTCCTGAAAGAGATCTCCAAAGAAAAACTTCCAGGAATATTATAGCCAAATTCCCAAACTCCCAAATCAAAGAGAAAATTCTATAAGCTGCCAGCAAGACACAAGTGATTTACCAAGGCTCCATAGTCTGGATTACACAGGATCTGGCAGCAACTACATTAAGGCCATTTAAGGATTGGAATATGATATTCTAGAAGGCAAAAGATCTTGGTTTACAACCGAGAATCAACTACCCATCAAACTAAATATCCTCCTTCCAGGGAAAAGATGGAATTTCAATGAAACAGGGGACTTTCAAACTTTCCTATTGAAACAATCAGAGCTGAACAGAAAGGTTGATCTCCAAGTATAGGACTCTATTGAACCATAGAGGGGGTGGATGAGAAGGATTAACTATGAGGAACTTAATGATAATGAACTGTTTGTATTCCTGCATGGGAAGAAGATACTGATAACTCAAATGAACTTTCTCATTAATAAGAGCTGTTAGAAGGAGGATATATAGACAGGACGTAGGAAGGAGTGGAATATAATGGTATAATATAGTAAAAAGATGGAATCAATGGGTGATAAAGGAAAGCACTTGGAGGAAGGGAAAGGAGATATAGAAGATGTAGAAGAAGCTAAGAAATTTCACATAAGAATCAAGAAAAAGCTTTTTTCAATGGAGTGGAGGGTAGGGTAAGGCAAGGGGGAATGAGTGAGCCTTCATTCTCATCAGAAATGGCTCAGAGAAGAAATAACATGCACACTTAACAGGGTATAGAAATCTATCCTACCTTAGAGAAAAATGAGAAGAAAGGAATAGGATAAGGGGGAATGTGGGGAGGGAAGAGGGGAATAGGTGCTAGAAGAGAGGGAAGATTGCAGAAGAGGGAACTCAGCTACAACACACTTTTGGACAGGGCCAGGATGAAAAGAGAGAGAATAGAATAAATGAGAGTGGGGAGGAACAGAGTAGAGGGAAATACAGTTAGTAATAGCAACTGTGGGAAAAATATTGAAGCAACTTCTCTGGTGGACTTATGACAAAGAAAGAATGCAACTCACCCCAGAGGTAGAGCCATTGAAATCTGAACACAGACTTTACATTTTTTTTCTCTTTCTCTTACTATTTTTTTTTTTTAGGTTTTTGCAAGGCAAATGGGGTTAAGTGGCTTGCCCAAGGTCATACAGCTAGGTAATTATTAAGTGTCTGAGGCAGATCTGAACTCATGTACTCCTGACTCCAGGGCTGGTGCTCTATCCACTGTGCCACCTAGCAGCCCCTCTCTTACTATTCTTGAGGTTTTTTATCTTTTAGGGGGGGGTTATATTTACTCTTAAAATAAAATTATTGTAATAATAGTAATAATTAAAGTTCACTTGCAAAAAAAAAGAACTTAAACACAAAAGGTAAAACTCTGGTTTTGCCCAGAGTAGAGGCTTATTAATGTTTATTGACTGACAAATGACCTGCATCTGTGGCCTACAGTGGGGCAGGGGAGAGACCCCAAGAACTTCAGTTAGGACTTAAGAGTAGGGGGTGGCTAGGTGGCTAGGTGGCGCAGTGGTAGAGTACCGGTCCTGGAGTCAGGAGTACCTGAGTTCAAATCTGCACTTAATAATTACCTAGCCCTGTGGCCTTGGGCAAGTCACTTAACCCCCTTGCCTTGCAAAAAAAAAAAAAGACTTAAGAGTAGTTGAGCATCCTGCCTTGAATTCAAGGGACAATTTGAGAAGAAAGAATTGTTGATGGAGACCAGTTCTGAAAGTTGATACAGTACTTGGAAGAATGGATCAGCAGATTTGAAGTGCATTAGACTCTCAGGCTCTTGGGAGACTGAATTAATGAGGTAGATAATTTAAAAAAAATTTTTCTAAATATAAACAAATATTCTTCAAGGCTATAATTTGACAAGGTTTGTTTTCCAGGTCTTGTCAACAAAAATACATTCAGGTCTTTGAGTATCTAGCTCAAATGAAAACAGAGTCTATCAGGTCCAAAGTACTATTCTCCCTCCTTAATATTGGTTTATGCAGGTTTCCCCCCAAATAGGCCATAACTAAAAGCTATGTATGTGCTTTATTTAAAATATATATTTATATGTACCCACGTAATCATTTTATTCCTTTCATTTTCACCCCATATATTATTTCTATAGCTCATTTTGTTTTTTGTTAAAATAAATATTTGTTGACAAACAACAAAGAGTGGGTGAGGACAATGTGAAAACCTGAAGGGAAGGATTAACTGGTATGTTATCACTTAACACCTCACATGGACACTCATCAAATTGGTTTCCAGTTATAAGTAGTTATAAAGAGAAGGGATGAGAGGGGCAGTGGATAGAGCAGTGGACCTGGAGTCAGGAGGACCTGAACAAATCTGGCCTCAGTCACTTAATAATTCCTAGCTGTGTGACCTTGGGCAAATCACTTAACCCTATGGCTTTAAATAAATTTTTTTTTAAAAAGAGAAGTATTGAAAAAGAATTTCAAGACAACAGAGAAGAGAAATCCAGGGTCATAAATGACTTGAGACAAGTTGTCTCTCAATAGCATCTCTTGATTTGCCAAAATTAAAACATCAATAGACTCCTTACTTGTAATTTCTAAGGTCCAATAATGAATGGTTGTTGATCAGCCAAAACTTAAAAACAAAACCCAACATAATTATTCCCTTTTAAACACATGCATCTATTTTATGCAGTAAAATATTATTAAACAAAAGATTTCATAATTGTAAAAAAAGAAAATAAAACTGGTCATATCCTTTGGCCACCTATCCAATGGTGCTAGCCAATGTTGCTACTTCTCTGATCTCCCACAACTTCAGATTCTTTCCTTAAAAAAAAACTCTCTCTACCCCAATTTTACTCCCTGCTTTTAGATTACACAGCCTGAAGCTATTTGCCTTCTCAGTGAAAGGAATCTCTCTAGGCTGTCCTTTGATTCTTGCCTCTGCATGCCTCATTTCAATCTGTCAGTCTCTGATATAAATAACACTTCCTTGAATCAGGGAATCCCTTTAATACAATGCTTTGATCTATCTGAGATTCCATGGAAGTATTGATTTAAGCACTTTCTCCCCTTTTTACTCAATTCCATCTGAATAAGTTACTGCTTTGGTTTCTGGTATTATTTCTTTCTTTTTTTTCTTTTGCCCCAGATTTACCTCTTGCTCACCTTAGCCCTGTTGTAGCCCTTACTCAGAGATGTGGAAGAAGTCATTCTCTGCTAATTTGTTTTTAGAGGGTGATTGCGCAAAGCATCAACACTCCCAGAGCAGATAAACAGAAGCCTTAAAGTGTAACTTAGGCAGTTCAGAGTCATCTGAACTGATCAAAAGAGAAAAGAATACACACAGCTAGAGTTGGGTACAGAAATACATTTCATTCAGTAGAGAAATAGGAGGAAAAGGGGAGAAAGGTAAAGGAAGTAATTAGAGGGAGAGTAGAATAAGGAAAGGGATCTAAACAAAACAAACTCTAAGGATGTTTAAAAATATTTGTGCTCTTTTTGCAGTGGCAAGAACTCTGAAAATGAGGGAGCACCTATCAATTAGGGAATGACTCAAGATGTTATGGTATATAAATGTGATAGAATATGATTATAGTGCTATAAGTAAATATTAAGGGGATGGTTTCAGAGAAGCCTAGGGTGGCTTGTATGAACTGATGCATAGTAAAGTGAGCAGAACCAGAACATTTTATACCATGACAGTGTAAATATATAAACAACTTTGAAAGATTTAGAAATTTTAATCAGCAAATGAGTAGTCAGAACATGACAGAACACGCCACCCATCTCCTAATAAAGAAGTGAACTCAGATATATATACATACAAATATATATAATGTAATATACTTTTTAAGAAAGATTCTATTCATTTTTGAGTTCCACAATTTTTCCCCTAATCTTGCTTCCCTCCTCCCACCCCACCCCCCATAGAAGGCAGTCTGTTGGTCTTTACATTGTTTTCATGGTATACATTGATCTAAGTTGAATGTGATGAGAGAGAAATTATATCCTTAAGGAAGAAAAATAAAAGAGATAGAAAAATTACATAATAAGATAAGAGTCTTTTTTTTTAACCTAAATTAAAGGCAATAGTCTTTGGTCTTTGTTCAAATTCCACAATTCTGTCTCTGGATATCCATTGCACATATCCCAAAATTGTGCCTGATTGTTGCACTGATGGAATGAGCAAGTCCATTAAGGTTGTACATATATTTTTTCAACGTGGCCAATGTGGAATTCTTTTGCTTGACTATATACATTCATAACAGAGAGTTTGTTTTTCTTTCTCTCTGAATTGGGGGGTGAGTGGTAGGAAGAAGACAAGATAGATTTTTGGTGATTGAAAAAGATAAACTTTAATAAAAATAAACCAAAGTAATGTCAGGTAATTGATAATCATGGTACCTAATATAAAATAAGCAAAAATTAGTTGCAACTTATCCATCATTAATTATTATAATTATAATACAAATTAATATTATGGCATTATAATTTTATAACATAATTGTATAATAATATAATTAGTATTATAATATTGTTATAATAGAAGGGAAGAATTGTGTATAGAATCTCTGAAAAGGAGAAGGAAAGAATAAGGATGCTTCAATACATCTTTAATACTTTGTAGGCAAAGGCAGGAGTTTGAAAAAATTTCTGGAAAAGTAAAGGTTGGGTCCACTACAATATAGAATAGCAATAATGTTAACAATAACATAAATATGAACATTTGGTCAGCACTGGGACAGGCTCACTGAAAGTAAGAAAAAGTTTTAAAAATAAGCTAATTTCCCAAATTTTATTCATTTCAGGAACAAAATTATAAGCAACGTTGTATAAGCATATCTTATGGCAGTAATAGTTTAATTTCAGCCTAACTTTGGTATGTAAGAAAGCACGTGATATGACTTCTAGCTCATAAGTCATATTCAAGGAATCACGGAATGTTAGAATTAACAGGGACCAGTCCAGTTCAAACCTTTGATTCTACAGGCAGTGAAGCTAAGACACAAAGAGCATAAGGGATTTGTTTAAGGTCATATTGTTGAGTTGATTAAGAGTCAGGAATAGAAGAACCCAGATCTCCTGATTCCCAATCTTGAGCTCTCTGGTTTTTTATTAGTAGCCAGTTGGAACTTGTGGGAAAGTGGGTCCTATTAGATATGTGATTGAAAGTTGTTTTTCCTACAGATAAGAATTCCTGAAATTACAAAAATTGCAGTGTCATTGAAACATTTTAGCTTGATTCTGTGGACTAATTTGACTTTGACTTGTAAGTGCTAAGCATTTCATTTATTTTGAAATGGAGAAAAATGTTCTTTATCTCCATTCTTTCATTTTATGTGTGTGTGTATATGATGGAAAATGGTCAGAGCTCTACAAGCGTACTTTTATTTATGGAGTTTTCTTTCTAATGTTCTTAAAGAATTTTCTGCAGGCATGCAAAGGATAAACCACTCTAGGGGCAATAAACAAACCTGTAATTGCTCTGTCAAAAACATGCATGCTTATTAGTTCTATAGTCGCCTTCTGGGTACCCATCCAAAATTATAGAAAAATTGAAGATAATATCTTCAAATTATTATTAAATCACACAAATAGTTTGCTGTCACAACCAGACAAGACAAAAATGTTAGAATCTTAACTGTGGACAATTCTAAACAAGACAAGAAAACTACATTTTATTATTAAACAATTTCGTGAACCTTTCAAGAGAGATACTGCTCTAGTCACTGAATAAAATACATGATGACAAAAGCTAGTATGAATTCAGTAACACTTTTAAATTAATTCCCATTTTATTAATCACAAAACTATATTAGACATAGAGTTATGCAATATTCTGAGATAATCTACAGAGGGTTTATAGGCTTATTCATTATTTGTTCAGTCTACAAGAAGCATATTTGCTTATTATACTTTTCATTATTATTTCAATGTATGTTTATACGTTATTTGTATATTAAAACATTTATAAATATTAATATTTATTAAATTACATATATATACACACATATATATAGTTTGTGGAATCTAAAGATCAAAAGGGTAATATTTGTATTGAATCTAAATTTGTGACCTCTTATTACTCCATGGCCCTCCAGAGTTCCGTAATCTCCTGATTGGGAATTATGTAACTGTTAAATTGCCACAAGGATCAATCATTAAACTAAAAGAAAAGCAGTTAATTCAAAAAACAATTTACTGGATGATTCTGCTTCTCTAAGTTTCAGAATTTTCATAGGGATGTAGCCTTAGGTGATCTCTAAGTTTTCTTTCTAACTTTAATCTATAATTTTAGAAGAAAAATGAAGAACCACAAATATGAAAAATATATTCATTTTTTAAAAATGTATTCATTTATTTTTCAAATTTTATATTAAGATAATTTTCAACATTCATTTTTGAAAAGTTTTCTTCCCTCCCCCAACCCTAGGATAGCAAGTAATCTGATATAGGTTATATATGTAGTCATGTTACACATATTTTTATATTAATCACAATGTGAAAGAAGAATCATAACAAAAGGAAAAACAAAATAAAAATTTAATAAAGTGAAAACAGGTATGGCTTTGATCTGCTTTCAGACTCTATAGTTCTTTCTCTGGATGTGGATGGCATTTGCATCAAATCTTTTAGAACTGTCTTTGATCATTGCAATGCTGAGAAGGGCTAAGTCTATCATAGTTGATCATCACACAATGTTATTGATAAAGTGCCAGTTCATGAAAATCTTTCCAGGTTTTTCTAAAATCTATCTGCTTATCATTTCTTATAGAGCCATGCTATGCCATTATATCCATAGACCACAACTTGTTCAGCCATTTCCCAATTGATGGATATCCCTTTCAGTGTCCAATTCTTTGCCACTACAAAAAGAACTGCTATGAATATTTTTGTACATATGGATCTTTTCCCTTTTTTATGAACTCTGGGATACAAAACTAGTAGTGGTATTGCAGTATCAAAGAATATGCACAATTTTATTTTCTTTTGGTCAGAGTTCCAAATAGCTCTCCAGAATATTTAAATCAGTTCACAACTCCACCAGCAGTGCATTAGTGTCCCTCTTTTCCCATTTTCCCTACAATATTGAACATTTACCTTTTCTGTTATATTAGCCACTCTCATAGGTGTGAGGTGTTACCTCAAAGTTGTTTTAATTTGCATTCTCTAATTAATAGTGACATAGAGATTTTTTTTCATATATTTATAGATAGCTTTAATTTCTTCTTCTGAAAACCTCCTATTCATATATTTTGATCATTTATCAATTGAGGAATGACTTGTATTCTTATAAATTTGGCTGAGTTCTCTAAATAGTTTAGAAATGAGGCCTTTATCAGAAGCTCTGGATATAAAAATTGTTTCCTTGTTTTCTGCTTTCCTTCTAATCTTTTTTTTTTGGTTTTAACAAAATATCTTCAATTTAATGTAATCAAAATTATTCATTTTGTATTTCATAATGTTCTTTATCTCATTTAGTCATAAATTCATCTCTCCATAGATCTCTGACAGGTAATTGGCTTATGGTATAACCCTTTATATCTAAGTCATCTATTCATTTTGACCTTATCTTGGTATATAGTTTCTGCCATACTATTTTACAGTTTTCCCAGCATTTTTTGTCAAATAGAATATTTATTTCAAAAAACGGTAGTCTTTGGGTATATCTTGTGAACCTAACCTATTCTACTGATCTATTAATCGATTTCTTAGTCAGTACCAAGTAGTTTTGATAACTGCTCTTTCATGATATAGCTTAAATCTGGTATGACTAGGCCATCTTCCTTTGCATAATAGATGCATTTTTAAAATGGAATTGGGTTGATATCAAGTTTTACCCCAGAACCAATCCTAAATAAACTGAGAAGTAAAAGTGGCTCCAAGTGTGATTGATAACATGAATAAATACACAAGTACATTTATTTAAATCTGTTCCTTTTGTTCATGAAAGATGAGGATCTCTATAATATAGATATGTAAATGTATCTGTTTGTAGGTATATACAGATATATCTATATTTATCTCTTTCTCTCTAATTGTCTCTCTCCCTTTCAGTTTCTCTACAGGAAAGGTTACTGAACTGGATCTGGAGTCTTGCCTGATATTAAATGATTGTTGGGTTGGCTAGGTGGTGCAATGGATAGAGCACCAGCCCTGGAGTCAGGAGTGTCTGAGTTCAAATCCACCTCAGACACTTAATAATTACTTAGCTGTGTGGCCTTGGGCAAGCCACTGAACCCCATTGCCTTGCAAAAAAAAAAAAAAAAAGAATTGCTATGATATCAAATGACTGTTGAATTTCTATGATATTTATTTTCATTATTTGCATAATGCTGGGGGGGGGGAGGAAGGGGGGGAGCAGGTTTACATTCCAGATGATTTAAAGGTAAATTTAAGGTCTCACATTCCATTCACTATTAACTAAGTGAAACATTAAAACAATTTACACATTATGGAGAATGAAAATTGCAACTCTAATGGTTGTTGCAAAAATGCTAAAAATAAAGGCATGTCTTAATTCTTCTTCCTATAGGGGTAGCAAATTACAATTATAATATCATCTGCAAACTTTTTGCTGATAGTATTTAATCTTGATATCAGAATCCTGACTCCAGAAGCAGGACATGTGGTTTGGGCAGTAATGTTACTGTTTATTTTGATATAATTTATTTGCTGGATTCTAGCAATTTTTGAAAAGTGTTAAAATATGTTTTTGATAAGTGGTCAAATTTACATAAGGTGATAAGAAACAGAAATTTTTTGACTTATGTAGCAAATTTAAAGATAATCATTGATTCATCTACAATGAGGATGCAGGACACCCATATTTTTAAAACAACAAAATTCATAACCAAATAAAAGGGGAAGGAGCAAGACCAGAATTTTCTAAGTAACCTTTATTACTCTTCTTTATTCGAGCCAGATTTTTTGATGGTATGGAATTCTGTTTTGTGTATGTATCATGATGACAGTTGAGGAGATCTCATATTTCTTTATTTCAGAGCTTTGATTTTCCTCAACAAAGCTACCCATTTCAAAATCAACTTAAAATATGTCTAACAGGTATGGATTGAATACAATATTTAAGATTCCAGGTGCAAGTCACATCAAAATTCAAGTTTACATAATTATAGTCTTGTTCAGGTGCCTTTTGCCCTCAGGGAATTGGTGTTAAGTGACTCCAAATCCCAGGATTCTTTACTCTTCCAAGTATCATTTCCTTTTTAATTATATCTAGTTAAGTCTAGAAACACACATACTAAAATGTCAAAACCTATGATTTCTCAGATGTTATCTTTCTTTTAGCAGAACAAGGAATGATATTTTTTTTAAAGTGTCTGGTTTTCCCTTACAATCAGGACTATTGAATTTGTTCTATAATTTCCCATAAATTATGAAAATAACTCAACTTTCACTTGGACACATTCCCCCAGGGAGCAAAATTCTTTTTAATGATGGAATTATGTTGCTAAAATAATTCAGTGATTATTTCTGTCCTAGGGCTTTATCTAAAATACAACTTTTACACTTCTTAAAAGTCAGACTTTTTTCAACATAGCATTCTTTGCCTTATTTTTTTTAATCAATACTTATATTTTTAAAATGAGAGGGACAATGAACTGGAAAATAAAGGAAAAATAAAAGGGTAACTGGGCAATTTCTCATCAAGATATTCTTTATCCTTACCAATTTTTGTTAAAAAAATCTTAAATTGAATTACTTTTAAGAGGACAAAGGATGTGCTTTGAGTGAGCACATCAAAGAAAATGTTGCTAAGTCCCTAAAACTTTTTTCTAATGCTACTTTTCAAGTTTTATCAACATCTAATTTCATTTAGTTTATTCTTTCATCTATTATTTCTGGTTCTGGTGAGCTGGTTGGTTAAGTAAATCAATTCAATGAACATTAAAATGCAAGGCACCTTGTATTTGAAATTTTTTTTTATTTTTTAGCCAAAAGAATTCTGATCTAAATGTTCACAATCTGGAATTTTGATTTTATTATTCCTTTCATTCCCTTTAGTTCTTAGTTATTTGATGCCAATTGTATTGAAGTGGTCAGTGATAGGAAAGGGACAGACAGGTCATCCAGGCATTTATGATTTTTAATTTGACATCAGGAAACAATTAAAGGATTCTCTATAAATAGGAATGTAGCTACAGCATACAGAAACAAGGATTCTCCAGGTATTTAAAGGTTAGAAAAAAAAAATTGGGGGGGGGGGGCAGATAGTCATCAAAGCCTTTCTAGAGGAGGTGGGGCATTCATTCCCAGTCGGGATTTGACAAAACTCTGGCAAGGCATTAGTCGATCAATACAGGTGTGCCTCATTTCACGCAATAGAAGTGTTCCAGAGAAATAACTACCGCTGAGCAAATCATTTCTTAGTCGAACGTGCTTTTTGGAGGAAATAATGATTTTGTAGGGACACCTAAGAGTTCTTTTTTCAGGTCGGAAAATCACCCCCCACAACAATTCACACCCACTGCTGCAATCCTTGGTAGCCTTACTGGGTTTGGCTCTTGGCCAAGACCCTCAAAACAATGCTTCCAGGATCAAGTTTCTGATAGGGAAATGAATCAGGTAATTGGTTCTTACCTATATTATTATTTCCCAATAATTGGGCTGGAAGGGCCCCTTTGAAATCACCCAATCGGATATCTCACCCTCAGCTTAATTTTCTTTTTCTTATTGTCCTTTGAGTTTTACAATTCCCTATTTCTCTTCCCTCCCCTCACCCCCCCCACAGAAGGCAGTCTGTTAGTCTTTATGTTGTTTCCATGCTATACATAGATCAAAACTGAGTGTTGAGAAATATTCTTAAGGGAAAAATAAAATATAAGGGAAATCAAAAGTATATAATAAGATACCTTTTAAAAAAAATTGCTCTTTATTCAAACTCCACAATTCTTTCTCTGGATACAGATGGCATTCTCCATCTCAGATTACCCCAAATGGTGCCTGATGGTTGCACTGATGGAATGAGCAAGTCCATGAAGGTGGATCATCACCCCCATGTGTGCAATGGGGAACTGTATCTTAACAACATGTCAGAAAGGGTGTTTGTCTACCTTCCCCATTGGCTGGAGAAGCCAAGGCTTTTTCTGAGAAGAGGGATCTAGAGTGAGATTTCACGTGTCACCCCCAAATCCCTGTGCCTCCAGTGTCAAAGTCCGGTCCCTTTTGTCCATAAGTCAGGGGTGAGGACCCGAAGGAGCCGGGTGTGGGGTCTGCGGCCTCGGGCTTCAAAGGCTGCCTGGGTCACCCCGGGGTAACGCTGGCCCCCTGGGGGCTTCGGGTGCCCCCTGCCCCCTGGCAGCGCACCACGCGGACGGCGGGCGCCTCCAGCAGCCGAGGGCAGCGGCGGGGTGTGGGCGCTCCCGCGGGGGGGTCCTCGCTGTCCTCCGGACCTTGGCCGCCCCCCTCCGGGGGGTTGGCCAGGTGAGGCGGAGGGCACGGGCCATGCCCAGGTCCCCGCGTGGGGCACTTGCTGCCCACTCGAGGCGCCGCAGGGGCTGGAAAGCCAAGCGACCAGCCGGGCACCCACGATGCCCGACCTGGCCGGCGGCTCGGCAGCGCCGGGGGCGCCTCCTCCCGGGCACCCGCCCCGCCCCGCACCCCGCTCCGCCTCGGGGGTCCGGCCGCGGTCTGCTGCCTCCCACGGACCCCTGGCCAGAGCGCAGCGCCGGGAGGGCGACCGAGACTCCACAGGAAGGAGTCGGAGCCCGGGGCGGCCGCCCCCTGGCCCGTCCAGGTCCCCACACGGAGCCGCAGGCGGGCACGGGGGCTCGGCCCCGAGCGGGGCGTCGGGGCGCCCTCCCGCCCGCGGGGGCATCGGGGCGCCCTCCCGCCCGCGGCGGGCATCGGGGCGCCCTCCCGCCCGCGGGGGCATCGGGGCGCCCTCCCGCCCGCGGGGGCATCGGGGCGCCCTCCCGCCCGCGGGGGCATCGGGGCGCCCTCCCGCCCGCGGCGGGCATCGGGGCGCCCTCCCGCCCGCGGGGGCAGGCGGGCCGGCCCGGTTCCCGCCTCGCCGAGCGGGGCCCGGCGCGCCCCTCCCCCCCTGTCAAGCGGCGGGGCCCCGCCCCCCGGCAGTGCGCAGGCCCGGGAGCGCCGAGCGCGGGGGGGGGGGGGGGGGGCGGGGAGGCCGGTCCCGGCTCGCGGCTCGCGGCTCGCGCCGGGGCCCCTCCCACAATGCACCGCGGCCGGGAGGGAAGGCCGCTTTGACCCTTCGTTTTCCCGCGAATTCAGTTCAAAGAGGCGGCCGGGCCCGCGAGCGGCCGCGCGCACCCCGCCGCCGGGCCCTCCCCTTCCTCCGCGGCTCGGCGCCCCCGCCCCCGAGGGCCCCGCGTCCGCGTGACGGGCGCCGAGGCCGCGGGCGGGCCAACGGGCGCGGGCGGGCGGGCGGCGCGCGCGCCCGGCGTCCAATCGGCGCCGCGGGCGGAGGGGGGGCGGGGGCGAGGCCGGGCTCGGGCTGGTGCGCGGGCCTCCGGCGCGGAGCGGGGCGGCTCGGAGCGGGCGCTCGCGGCTTCCTTCCCTCCCTCCCCCGCCGGCCGCCCTCCCTTCCCTTCCCCTCTGCTCCCGGCCTGCCCGCCGCGCGCGGGCGCTCGCGGCGGGCCGGCGCTTCCCCGTCCCCGACCCCGCGGCCCGCCCTCCCGGCGGGGAGCTGGCGGCGGGGGGCTCGCGGCGGCGGCGGCGGGGACCAGCCTCCTGGGCCATGGCGCCTCAGAAGCACGGCGGCGGCGGCGGCGGCGGCGGCGGCGGCGGCGGTGGGGGAGGGGGGCGGCTCGGGGCCCAGCGCGGGCTCGGCCGGCGGCGGCGGCGGCGGCGGCGGCGGCGGGCGCGGGGGGCCACGGCCACGGCTTCGGGGCTTCGGCGGCCGTGGCGGCCACGGCCTCGGGCGGCAAGGCCGGCGGCGGCGGCGGCTGCGGGCCCGGCTACGCGGCCTCGGCGGCCTCCTCGGCGGCCGTGGCGGCGGCGGCGGGGGCCGCCGTGCTGCCCGTGAAGAAGCCGAAAATGGAGCAGGTCCAGGCTGACCACGAGCTCTTCCTGCAGGCCTTCGAGAGTGAGTGCGCGGGGGCCGGGGGGCGGCGTGGGGACCCCTTCCCCGCAGCGAGGGCCCCCCCCCTCCCGAGCGAGGCCCCCCCCCTCAGCGCTCAGGCTCAGGGACCCCCGGCACCCCCCAGAGTCAGAGACTCCGCTGCGGAGTCCGGGGCCCCCGCGCCCCCACGCTGAGGGACTCCCCGTCTTCGTGAGTAAGTGACCTTCTGCACTCCGCTTCGGGGCCCCTTCCCCGGAGAACAAGGGACTGCCCTTCCCCCATGCCCGGGGACCCCGCGTGCGGCGGGGGGCAGCACCCACTCCCCGGCGTGCCGCCTCTGCCCGGCTCCGCACCCTCCACGAGGGAGCCCGGGGGGGGGCGGAGGGTCCGGGGCTGCGAATGAGTCAATGGGAAAGATAGAGAGAGAGGGAGGCAGCGGGGAGGGATGCTCCTGGGGGGCGGGGAGCTTCCGCCACCGGCTCATCCTCTCCAAACCTTTCTGGGGGTGCGAGCGAACTGCCTACATTTTAGCAGTTTCGGGAATCTTTATGTGAACGCAGCATTTTCGTCACCTTGCTTCCACTTCTTCGTGTCTTTTAGGGATGAGTAATTTTTCAGGGAGGAAAAAAATAGATCTAACATCAGAATTCTAATCATAAAATCCGAATTCTTGGGGAATAGGTGCTAGGTCTATTTTTTGCCCTTCTCTCTTCAGCATATCCTGTAGTTTGGAGAGAGCTTTCTCATTTAGAAATTTTGTGAAAGTTTACATCCAGCATCTAAAAGTTCACGGTGACAGTTGTTCTTGGAGAAGAGAAGTCTCCTCCGTGGAATATGGGTTTTCCACATCTTCCTTGGGATGAGAAAATTTGAACTGGAGCTTCAAAGATGCCAATTTTTTATTGAAGTGAAACTTTAGCCTCGACATGAACGAGGCTCATCTTTTTCAATTTTTAAACTGCTTTCAAAATTAGGTGAGCTTCGATTGTTGAAAATAATAATCACCCTTAAAGCCCAGCGATGATGAGCCTGCTAGTGTAGTTGTAGTAGAAACACATAACTACCTTATGTTATCCCATCCAGCCATTAGCTAGATCTGAAATGTTATTGGCAAGAAAACTTTAAGATTAAGTCATTTTCATATTTTTCCTTTTGTCACTTGGGGTGACTCTGAAAAGCTGTTGTCCCAGAGTTTACTGTTGAATTCGGAGACTTTGCTCTCTTGATGGGGAATCCCACGTTAATTACCATGACTAGGTCCCATTCCACACCCGGAACCTCTTTGAGGGACAGCTAGGTGGTGAAATGCAGAGCACTTCCTCCGGCCAGGAAGACCTAGTCAAATCTGGCCTCAGACACCTGGCAAGAGCTATATGTTGACTGGGCAAATCACTCCACCCTGTTTGCCTCAGTTTGCTCTTCTGTAAAAATGAGCTGGAGAAGGAAGTGGCAACTCACATCAAAATCTTTTCGAAGAAAACATCTACCACTGTCACAAAGAATTGAATATGGCTGAACATTTTTGTTTTATAGTAAGGACTTTAATTCAAGTACAGTTGAAGTGAAATTCAGTTATTATAACTTAACTGCCCCATTTTGGAAAAAAATCTAGTATGAATTGAGGATAGTCAGAATTTATTTTTATCTAGTAAAGTATTATGATAAAGAGATGGGTATATTATTGAAATGATTTATCTAAGGTGTATGTAGCAAAGTAAAACTAATTGGTGGTCCAAAAAAGCGGCTGTATATATACATACGTGTGTGTGTGTGTGTGTATAGTTTTGTAGTTTAGTCTTGAGCAGTGCATCAGTATTGAAGATCTAAAAGATTAAGATTATTAGTGTAGCAACTGAGAATTTGGAGTGCTTTTCTCTGCTACTTATAAGGGGTTACCTAAAATAAGTTTTTGAGTATTTTCATCAACATAATATTTTGAAAGGCTGACAGGTAGGGCCTATATTTAGGGCAGCTAGATGGGACAGTGGATAGAGCATTGACCTTGGAGTCAGGATGAACAGGGGTTTAAATCTAGCCTCAAGACACTTGACTCTTGCTATCTGTGTGACCTTGGCAAGTCTCTTAACCCTGGTAGCCTCTCATCCAGGACCATCTTCAGCCCTCATGATTTTATATCTGGCCACTGGATTCAAATGGTTTCTGAGTAGAGAGATTGGCAACTTAGCATAACACCCTCACTCAAAATTCAGTTTATGTACTTGTCATGGCATCACCACATCAGAGATGCTATGACAAGTACATGAAGGGAAAGGGTTTATTTAGTAAATGTTACCTTCTTATGTACATTGTGCTAAAAACAGTAAAACCTGCTCACTTGGATTGAGAAATGTTGATTTTTACAAAAGGCAGTCACTGTTTTCTCCACTGCTTTTTAAATAAATGGTAGATAATTAGACAAACAGTCCTTGTGGTAGTAAGAAGTTTATTGGAGGCAAATGTAACTTTTGGTAAAGTATGGTTTGGATTTTGGTATACAGCATAGAATTTTCAGGATGACTGAATTTTTATTGTAATGATTTTGATATCTGGATTTTTTTTCCCCTTATGCAGAACCGACACAGATCTATAGATTTCTGCGGACTCGAAATCTCATAGCGGTAAGGTTTTGACAATACTAATCAATAACTTTACTTAGTACTTAATCTATATTTAATTTTAACAATTTTTTGAACTTTTTTATAGCCAATATTTTTGCACAGAACTCTAACTTACATGTCTCACCGAAACTCCAGAACAAACGTCAAAAGGTACATTTTATGAATCTTACTTAAAACTAATATAAGCATTGTTTAAACTTAAAATTTAAATGTAAAAACTGAAGTGGGAGGGGGTTGACTGGATAAATATGTCATTCAATATTTTCAGATGCTGTCATGTATTTTTATAGCAAAATTTGTCTTCCCCCAGACACATAGGAGGAAAATGAATGAAATTGGCTTTTTTTTTTCCATTCTGACCTGGCATAAATTCTTGCCATGGGCAAGTAGTTATATCTAAACTTTATGACTTGGAGAATTTACAGTGCTCAGTAGAATGGTCTTAGGCATGTGAACACAACAAAGTAATTATTTACTGCCTACTCTATTACTTGGCGCCCCCTGAGCAATGAAAGAAAGACTTAAGTCAACTTTTAAGTATGAGCCACTAGGTAGAAAAGCTCTCATTTCTTGACTCCTGCCAAAGCAGCTTAGAATCCCTCATCATTTACAAATAAGATTAAAATTTTAAAATCTGTTTTCAAATGTGTACAGTTAGGTTTCTTTTGCCTTCAGAATATTGGTGTGTTGATTAAGGCATGTGAAAATGTTCAACTTTGGTATTGGTTCATATAATATTTTAAATGAAAGGAGACTTAATTTTAATCATTTCTATCTATTTTAGTTTATGAAGTTTTTAGTACAACTTTCATGGGAGTTGTTTTTTTCTCCAAGAGTTAGTTTTTTTTTAACTTTATATTATATATTATTTGGCAGTCTATATCAAGCAAGAACTGCATTTAATAATTTGATTAGACTAATTTACTACCTGAAAATAATATGGCAGATGTCTCATCATATTTCTTCTTTACTCATTTAGTGACTACCATTGTCTGCCACCTTAAACATCAACTACTTTGGTCTGGTATTGAAAGTGTAGCACATTTTTTTATGCATCCTTATTATACAATTTCCTTCCATGAATTTTGTGCTTTATACAAATTAAAGTATTTGAAATTCTCTACTATGTGATCTGCCATCTCCTGCCTCTGTGCATCAACTTATTTATTTTGAGTTTTACAATTTTTCCCCAATCTTACTGCCGCCCCCCAATCTTACTGCCGCCCCCCCCCATAGAAAGCAATTTGTCGGTCTTTACATTGTTTTCCATGGTATACATTGATCCAAATTGATCCTTAAGGAAGAAACAAAGTATAAGAGACAGCAAAATCAGGCAATATGATATCAGTTTTTTTTTCTAAATTTAAGGTAATAGTCCTTGGTCTTTGTTCAAATTCCACAGTTGTTTCTCTGGATACAGATATTCTCCATTGCAGACAGCCCCAAATAGTCCCTGATTGCACTGATGGAATGATGAGAGAGTCCATCAAGGTTGATCATTGCTCCCATGTTGCTGTTAGGCTGTACAGTGTGATGTGCATCAACTTTTTACAGTGCCCTCACCCTTTCTTAATTTTGACAGTTGATTTTTCCAACATATTTTCAAGCTTCACAGGAATCCGATTCTCTTTGGAAGCCTTTGGTATTCTTAGACTATAAATTCTCACTCAGTGCAAGTACCTACCTCCCCCTTCTCCATTTTATATTTGAGTATATTGAGACCTGTTTTCGTAAGGACCATTCCTTAAACCCAAATCACTCATTAATACTCCAGCCTAAGCCTTGATCATTGTTTGGACCAGTTGGCTGTGTAAAGTAATAATAGGCCAGAAACCCTGAGGATCCTTATTTATAAATGTTTTTGAGTTGAGTGGTAATGAAAGATTCTAGGTGTAAATGTAGGTGACTTATACAGTTCTTAGAAAATTTGATCTGCAAATGAGGTCTTAACTCATTAAAGCCTAACCATTTTGCTTGCATTGGCTTGTTACCATCATTTTATTACTGGAAGAAATATTCAGCATAAAGCTTAAGAAAGACTAAGATTCATGTGCTTTAAGAATTGATCCACTAAAAACCAAAATAAATTCAGAATTAACTCAATCCTTAATACAGTTTATTTTTATTTTCATGTCATTTTTATTGTGCTACTTGATCTCATTTCTTTTACCAATATGAAAATAGTTTAAAATGTTTGATACCATATTTAGTTTTGTTTTTAATAAACTTTAATTCTTGTCCTTTCCCTTGCTCTTCAATTGAATTGGCTTTTTTGGAATTGTGGAAATACTATCTTTTTTTTTATTACCTGGGATAGGGAAATCAGAATTTATTTTCTCAAGAAAATCTATGTGATTTATATGAATGGAGGTGGCAGTGTTGAGTTGAAATTCTGTCTCAGTTTTCTTCAGCAGGCTAGTTACTTTTTGAGCGTATACTACTGGTATTGCTCATTTTTAGCTACTCTCTAAGTCAACAGTGATCGAATTATTGAAATAAGTATGTAGCTTTCTAAGGTGATAACTTTCCACACTAGTTTAATGAATACTAACTCATTCATGGGGTAGTTGGATAGAGTTGACCTTGGAGCTGGGAAGACCTGGTTTAAGTGCCACTTAAGACATCATTAAATGTAACCCTGAGTAAATGCCTCTAGACTACTCCAGGGTTGCATATTAACTTTAAAAACCATAAATTAACATTCTGTTGCAATGTAGGTTTTTTTGGGTTAAACATTTTCCTTTTATACATTTATACCACTTTAGGCAACTCTCTGAGAATGGTAGTTGTAGAGATGTTGCCTTCTAGCATTGGTAGAGAAACTTTCCTGATCCTGGAGTTCTCTGTATTAATGAAATTACAAATTTAGTTCTTATGTATATATTTTCAAGAAAGTTATGAAAGAGTGCTTTTTTCCTAGAGTACTTGGTGGGCAGTGTTTATTCTGGATTGATATTTGCAATAATAAAATATAAATAAAATGTAACTCGAGGCTGCTAGGTGGCGTAGTAGATAAAGCACCGGCCTTGGAGTCAGGAGTACCTGGGTTCAAATTCGGTCTCAGACACTTAATAATTACCTAGCTGTGTGGCCTTGGGCAAGCCACTTAACCCTACTTGCCTTGCCAAAAATAAAATGTAACTCAAATGAATTCACAAAATAGCAAAATGAGAAAGTATTTTGTTTTCAAGTCCATCTGAAGTTCTGCCTATTCCCCCCCTTTTTTTTTCATTGCTATAGTGGTTCTGATTTGCTTTTCTTGACTTGTTAAGACTTTTAAATAGAACCACACTATCATTTCAGACTGTCACTTAACCTACCATTCTTCATATCCTTTAATTTTTATCTAAGGCAGTGGGGTCACACAGCTAGGCAATCATTAAGTGACTGAGGTCGGATTTGAAATCTGGTCCTCCTGACTACAGGGGGCTTGTGCTCTATCCACCACTACACCACCCTAGCTGCCCCCCTAACCTGTCATCAGTCATTTCATCAGGTGTAATCTGAATTGCTTATGAATTCTAAGAATTTTCTAAAAGTTAGATTTAAAAAGTCATTCCATATTTCCTACTTTTTGAACACCTTTTAATGATTTGAAACACATTTATAGTGTAGGGATAGGTGGAATATTTAATTTTCCTAAGGTGGTTCTTTATACTGATGCTATTTTCTTCACATGGTGATTAAATTTGGATGCATTCTATTGTGCTGCTCTGTTCAGTGATTCATGGCATTGAAAAGAGGGGAATAGACCATAGTTTATAATTATCCTTTTTCCACCAGGCTAGATTTTATTTTAACCATTTCAGAAAGGTAGTATCTGTCTTAGTCTCTAAACTTTCCACATAAATTGAATCAGAACTTACTTGGAAATAATTAATTTTGGCAAATATTTAATAACTTATTGCTATTCTGTTCAAGCCACTAGATGAAAATAAAAAGAATAGTCTTGCTATCATAGATTTTAGTGATATTTATAAATGTAAATGCCAAGTGTGCATGTAAAAATGATGGATTTAAGTGCCAATACATATTAAAAGTAAAAATATTAAATTTAATTTAAATGCCAATAAATATTAACATTTTTAAATGTTAAAAGTAAAAAATTAGCTGCCTTTTCTTCATACAAGACACATTGTGTTGGGAAGCAGCCAAAAGAAGTGATCCTCCTTCATATTTATATTGGGAAGTGATCAAAACCTGAAGCTACTAAGACACACAAGGACCTTGGGGTTTGTTGCCACTACTGCTGTTCACATCTTTAATTGATATTCCAAGGAAACCTCTGCTTTTATTGAAGTGAAATGAAAAAATGCATTCATAGCAAACAAGGTTCAAAATCACCTTTGGATTTTGTGTAGCTACTGTGATGGGTAAAAATGATAATTATAAACTATAAAAATCAAATTTTTTTATTCATACCGTGAGCCTGCATTCACATGTATCTTAAAATTTTTCCAGTTTATATTTTATAGTGCATAAAATGAGTGGATCGACAGTTTAAAAAGGCAGTGTCTGGTTCAGGCTAACCTATCCTCATTAACCTGATTAGGAAGAGTCTGTGAGCAAGATGTAGCATTTTGATTCCTATATAAACATTTCTGTAGAAAGGTTCTTAATCAGGAAAGTAAAATATTTTTGCTTTATTTTCCTGCTTTTCTTTTTTGTGGAACTTGTGGTTGCCAACTATAGCTGTATTTGAAAATACATTTGTATTAAAATTAAATACTAAAAGTGATGTTTTCTTTGATTACCATTTGGTACATTATAATCTTATGACTCCAAGTAAAATTGATCTTCTTAATCTTGGTGGTCTCTGCTGACATCATTTCCAAGAGACTACAAGGAATGTACATTAACATTTATCTTAATATTTTTTTGAAACAGTGAGCATGATAGGAAATGTTATCAGATAAACTTTATGAAAAGATGTGTAGCAATACCTTAAATGTCAGGAATCAGCTATTCATTAACATAATTATCTACAAAATAAAGATTTTATTAAATTCAGTTACATATGACTGGATTTTTTTGTTATATTTTGGAATTCTTTATATTTGGTAGCAACATAAAAATTTGTATTAGATTTTTTTAGAACTTTTTAAAACATTAATAACTAAACTTATCTTTAAGTGTGATGGTGTTTTCCTTATATATTTTAGATTTTCCTCTGTCAATGAAGCTGATTTACCATTTAGTATTAAATTCCTAATCGCTTATTGTGCACCCTAAAAATTAACTTAAAATATTTTTATGACTGTTTACCGATTTTAATCAGATTTAAAAGTTAGTTTCCACTGTTCTGTAAGAAAAAAGGTTCTGGATTTTAAACCTTTGATACATTAGTATGGAATAGGTGTTTTAGTTTGCTTTTTCCAAATCTTCATAAAATGTTACTTTGGCAGAGGCTAAAAGTTTAAGATAGTCACCAGGTATTAATGATAACATCCAGATGCTTGTTTTACTATACAGTAATCTTCATAAATTGTTTTGAAAAGGAACACCAGTTGTTAGACTTGATCAACACCATCTGATTAACTTCCTTAAGTCAACAAATGAGTCAAAACCAAAAATTTCCATCTTGTTTTATTGTAGTGCCTTTAAAATATTCACTTATTGTTCTTCTCAATTGAGAAGCAATTAACTGTTTCTCTGTTTCTTGTAGGAAAACATTTAAAGTTGATGACATGCTATCAAAAGTTGAGAAAATGAAAGGAGATCAAGAATCTCATAGGTAAGATAAATTTTGAGTGCGTTTGACTGATAAAGAAGGCAAAAGATGCCAACCATGATGAGATCTCATAAAAGATATGAGAGCTCATCTAGGAATCCTTGTTTAGTGAATTCTTTAGCTCCATTTAAACAACTTGACTACATCCAGTGCTCAAGAGTTCATTGCGTCCTGAGATGGGTGGCCCAAATGGTTCTGTAGTGAGACCTTTATATGTAACTTTTTCCCATTTTAATCCTAAGAATTTTCAGGGAAAAGACAGTAACTGAGATAGGCCTTCTTTTTCAAGACAGGCCTTCAAATTTATGAAGAGAGGGACTGTTAGGATATCCCCCCCAAGCTTCACCCTGACTGATAGAGGTAACTTCATTTGTTTGTGTTGTATCCTCAGCAGGGCAGCTAGGTGGTGCAGAAGATTTAAGCAGACCCTGGAGTTGGGAGAAAGGGAGTTCAAATCTGACCTCAGACACTTGACACTTACTGCTAGATGACCTTGGGCAAGTTACTTAACCCTGACTGCCTCACATCCAAGGTTGTCTCCAGTCAATTCCAATTTGGCCACTGGACTCAGAGGGGCAAATCAAAGTTGATGACTTAGCCCAGGCCCCCCATCACTCAAATCCAGTTCACTTAACTCATCATGGACTTCTTTGAAAAGGAAGGACAAAACATCACTTGTTTCCCCAGCACCTAGGACACTGTTTTGGCTCAGTAATATATGCTTACTCATTGAATGTTTCTTAAATCCTCGAATGTTCAGTTATATCTCTGTCCTTCTCATCAGGTTTGGAAACAAATGAGTAGATTGTCTTCCTGTGAAAGGCATGCCAAAAAAAGATGTCAAAATATTTTTAAAATAGAGTACCTAAAAAAAGCCAGGAACATTCTTTATTGATGTATTGATGTATTGGTGTAAAACTGCTAAAGGATTAGAATTTTGACAGAAATAATTGCTCAGACAATTAAAAGATGGAAAAGGCATCTTAGAAAGCTAGTCCAGATATTTTTTCAGATGAAATTGAAACCTGCAAAATTTAAAGGACTTGCCCAATAAGTAATGCCAAGTGGCAGAGCCCAGTAACTGATCCTAAGCCCTATCCTGAACTCTTTTTGTTTCATGTTGCTTAAAGAAAGGTCTTGAATAGATTATGTACATCTTTTCTCTAGTTTTTGTCATGTAAACAAATTGTATTTTTGTTTTTAAAATGTAAAAATTGATTATGCATTACTATTTGATTAATCAGTTTTTACATTTAGAAACATACAATTTTCATGATTTGTTTTGAAAACATTTTGGTCAAATTTTTAAAATTTTATTAATGAATTGACATAGTTTCATGACTTGAATATTTTTTCACCAAGGAGAAAACTATGCTTGGGATGTTTCTATACGGAACCCATCACTAATTTATGAATTTATGATTGTTATGTTTAAGAAGTCTTTTTATAAATGTAGAGTTTGGAAATAATCTTCCTATGGAAACAATGTTATTAATAATTGGTAGTTTCCTTGGGTATTTCACAGATACTTATCTAACTCTTTTAAGTGATCCACCGTATTGATAGCATTATAGACCTTAATGTTATTGATAACATTGTTTCTGTGGGAAAGCTCTTTTGGAGTTTTAGCTCCAGATACTGTTTAACTGCTCAGGCAGTGGGAGTGGATCAAATGAAATTATTCATATGTAAAAGAGGTTTCATAAGTTAGATATGCTAATCAACTATGACTTGTTATTTTTTAGGTTTTTGCAAGGCAAATGGGGTTAAGTGGCTTGCCCAAGGCCACACAGCTAGGTAATTAGTAAGTGTCTGAGACCAGATTTGAACCCAGGTACAGGTACTCCTGACTCCTGGGCCGGTGCTCCATCCACTGTGCCACCTAGCCACCCTGATTTGCTATTTTTGAATTTTTATATTAATTTTTTCAAACTTAGCGAACAATTTCATCAATCATTTATATCATTCAAAAGTTTTATAATGAACCTTAATTGTATCAAGTATCTTTCACAATGTGTCAAGTCTAAAATAATTTACTTCAAAAAAGGTATTTGAAACTAGTTGGATACAGTATTTGTCTGATACTGTTGTTTAATTATATATCAAGAAACTTGATCTTTATTGGTAGCCACAAAATTGGTTTGGTAAGCAGAGTTCTTGAGACCTGAAACTCAAATGCTATTTTCCATTGAAGAATATATTTCTTTATTTTTATTTTTTGCCTTTTTTTTTTTTAAACTAATATACCAGATAGGGTGAGGCACTGGACCTGTGGTTAAATTGATAATAGGAAATTACTAGCTAAGAAAACTTAATCTAACAATTCAGATCAAGCCTTCTCTCCCCCACCTCTCATTTCAGGGCCAAGATCACTGTCAGAATAGTGAGTTGTGAGGGATGAGACTGGAGCCCATTGTTCACTCTAAGGCCAGCCCTTTGTCTACTATGACTCATCTTCCCTCTTATACTGTAGTTCATGTGGCAAGTTCAAAACATAAACCATTCAAAAATGGGAGAAAGGAAAAAAGTTAAAAACTGACATTTCATTCATTAATTTAATTTAGAAAACCTTACATGCCTTCAGAATCCAAAAACAGGAATAAACTTCAAGGAGGACCTGTAGTGTTTAGGCTTTTTCCTTGCTATAAGCTGTAGTTTAGGAAAGGACTAGAGCACGTAAACAAATCACTTTTTTCTTGACTAGTCCTCTGATGTCATTATTATAGAATTCTCGGTGAAGAAACTTACTCTACCAATAGTTTAGCATCTGCTACCACTGAGAGGTTCTGATTTAACCCTGAAGGATAAAGCTACTATATTTCTAAGATAGGGTTTGAACATAGTTCTTGCTAACTTGAAACTGCTATCTCCTCTCATGCCTGCTATTTCTCACAAAGAACAGCAGTGCAAAATAATACTTGTGCGTGATATATATGATCATCCAGTTTGTTAAAAAGTACTTAAATTTTTTCAATTAATAAAAATCTTTTCTCTATCCCCTTCAATGAAAAAGCAATAAAAATACTCTAGTATCAGATATACACAAAATATTTTTACAGCTAACATGAAAAAGGTGGGCTCTTAATCACTCTGCCTTGAGCTATTCATGTCTTTAGCAGGAGATTGCATCATCAGTCCTCTGGAAAAAATTGTATATGTTAAATATATATCAGGAAGTGTCATCTTTATCTTGAGTAAGTAAATGTATCCTGTAAAAGTTAAAAATGTAGAAAACCTTACTGCAGCCTCTGCCTGGGAAGAACTTAAAATCAAAAACTATTAAAACTATTAAAAAATAGTTATCATCATCCTGATGAATAAATAGGTGCTCACTAGTATATGACACTGGGGTTTGCATTTAGATGTTCTGATAGATATGGTCCAGACTAGCAGTCTAACTGAAGGCAAAGAGTCTATATGGAAAATGGTAGATTATAAAAAAAACCTTTGAAACCTTGGCCCTAACAGACCGTTCCAGTAATCTTGAACCACAAATATATATTCTGATAACCATTCAGAAACCCCTTTTTTGTTTTTGTACTTTTTTTTTAAACATTTGATATTTAAATAAAATATTTAAGGCAATGGGGTTAAGTGACTTGCCCAAATTCCAAAAAAGTTAGGGCAGTTATTAGGTGTCTGAGGCCCATTTTGTACTCAGAGCAATGGCCCAGGAGTCAGGAGGACCTGTCTATTGGGCCAATTAGCTGCCCTCCACACTACGCTTTTTGACTTCATGTCTTTTATACTCATTCTCCTTTTTCTACAATAATCTGCTTCAAGTTTCCTTCAAAATAGTTACAAAATCCACCTATGAGAGACCATTCCAACTGCCTTCCCCATCTCTACCAGCACCATCCATTTACACAGCATAGATCTTGTATGGATGAAGTTTTTGTGCATTCTTTTCCCCAGGGTGTTGCTTGACTGTTCTTGTATCCATAGGTTTAGCAGCAAAGTGATGACTGTATTTAAGAATTATTTAGTAAGTGAGTGAATGTTGAATACTGCTAAAGTGCAGTAAGAGTTCAGTGAAAAGAATAACCTAGGATTGGAATGGTAGAGTTGCCAATATATGAACCAAGTGTAGGATCAGAAGTATAGAGAAGCCTCAGGAGAAGGGAGAATATTCTAGGTTCTATCAGCAAATCTTTGTAATCACTGGAGTGCAGGTAACTATTGGTAGGTAATATTGAAATCTTCTGGAGTAGGTGGTATTGGGAGGGTTTTGTCACTTCAGATGAATCTATTACCAGGGTTGGTAGTACAAATGTAAAGTGTGTTGTAGGAAACCATAATGATAATTTCTGACTGTCTAGAAATTAAGTAATAAATTAAGTTTCATATTTGTTTTTATGGACAGTTTAATGATTCTAAGCCACAGACTTGGCTAGAAATTTCTCTTGCCCTCAATCTTTATGTTGGGATTTTGTTTGTTAAAACCAAGATTTGCTGGGATTTTTTTATAGCCTGTCTTCCCATTTTTCACCTCCAAACCTCTAATGCCTTTCACATTGGTAAGCGGGGAATTACATATTTATTCTATGAATTGTTGAATTTTTCTTTAAACATCAAGAATGTAAGATAGACTGTTTGAGTTTTGTAGTTACGATGAACCACAGAATTATTTTGTCAGATTATTGGAATTATGTAATTGGTTGTGCTTTTTAATGTATGTGTTTTGTGATCAGGTAAAAGTTTATATCCTCAAGCTAATAATTATGTCAGCTAGAGGGCCTTAATGTTTAAACACCAGAGTCCTTCAAGATATTTATGTTTGCTCCTGCTAGATATAATACCTTTTTTTGTTTTTTGTTTGTGTGTTAGTTTTGTAAGGCAATGGGGTTAAAGTGATTTGCCAAAGATTACACAGCTGCTTAATTATTAAGTGTATGAGACTGGATTTGAACTCAGGTCTACTTTACTTCAGGGCCCATGCCCTATCCACTGCACCACCTAGCTGCCCCTAATACCTTTTATGGTAAATACTTGGGATCCTGAGTTTGACAATGATGTAGAGCTTAGGAATTAAAATAAAGTTGCCTCTGAAACAATTGCGATTTAAGTTTCTGAGTCCTAGTTTATGCATAGATTATTAATTTTACAGACAATTAGATAGAATTTAGATTAACTCAACACGTGAAAATCAACAATATGAAATGAGACATTTTCACATTTATATAAAATTACCTCATTTTCAGAAGGGAATGAAATGTCAGATTATATAATTTCTGAGATTCAGTTTCCTTCAATTTTAAAATAACAGGATTATACTAGATATGACAGATGTGTTTCCACAAAACTTAAAATGGATAATGTTATGTTGCTATTGGCTATTTGAAGTTTAATGACCATATGTTATGGGTTACTTAAAATTTATGGCATAAAACATTAGCTAAGATCTCAATATTGCTCAACAATTCTTTTATCTATGAAAACTACCTTCCCCTTGTTGTACTTCCAAAAGCAGGTATTTTGAAAGCTTTCATCTCTTTAAGACTCCTTCCCCACTCACACCTGAACAAAGCCCCACTAGAAGTCATCTATGGTGAGCTTACTCTCACCAATCTACTTTACTTCAGAAGACCTGCCTTCTACATTCAACATCTCAGTCCTTCCTTTGTCTTGGAGGAAAGTAGATCTCTGTTAGGTCAAACTTTATATCTGTGTTCCACCCTCTTTAGGACCTTACATTCTCATATCTTTAACATCACCATTCCCTTTCCACTTACGCCTCCTCTTTTGCAAAAAGAAATGAATAGCTGAATACTCCTGTAAAATCTTCATTTGAAACTTTGTTTTCTCTCCTTTCTTTCTTGAACAGATAGCGTTTTACCTCCATATTCTTAACATCTTACCCCTTTCCTTTCACTTGCAACATGGTTCCTGAAACCAAATGCTTAGTGTGACCACCTAATCAGCCGATTCTGTGGTCTTTCTTTTTGTTTTCCAAAAGTAAACTGTGAGGTTACCGGGAATGTCTTATGTGGTTGATAATTCTGCTCAGTTTTTCATTTTCTCATCTGTTTCATCTCTGTAATTTTCTTTCCCACTTAGATATGCCTTTAAAACAATCATCTTAATGGTTTCCTCTTTTCGTGTTCCTGAAATTAGATTTAAGCTGTATATGTTGAAACCAAATAAAATTGTTCCCAGTACATTGATGTCTGTCCGAGGCAATGTTTTAAACATGTTTTTTGACCATCGTAATTTTATAGAGGAACAAAATTAACTGTTTTGCAAAAATGTCTTAAATTTCTATAGCAGGAGAATATATAAAGTAGTTTGGATGGATCCACTTTTCTTTTAACAGCCTTCTTTTGAAAACAGGAAGACAAATATTCCCATTTTACCAGTTGCAAAATTAAATCATAGAAAAATAATCCTTTTGGATCATCTGTTTTCCTAATAGAACTTCTTTTAGTGAGGGAGAATTATCTGTGTGAAAACATTCATCCTCTTGATTTCTCTTCAAAAGCTAAGCAAAATAGGATTTTGGACAATGTGAACCAGAAGTAAAAATATTTAGTAATTAGAAATGAGGGGGTAGAAACTGTACTTTGGCATAAAACCTAAGTTTTTAATTTTGCACGACAAATTCCCAAGAGTACTTTACAGGAAATTTAAATAACCAGTCTTGTCATCATGAACTTTGAGCACACATCCTAATTTTTCCTTTTCTTTGTTTAGCTTGTCAGCTCATCTACAGCTTACATTTACTGGTTTCTTCCACAAAAATGGTATGTACCTTTTAAAAGTTTAATAATTTTGGCATTCTCACAGAAAATGCTTTTTGTACATGTGTAACATGCCTTCTTTCCTAGTAATTCTAAAGTTTCTTAAGATGATCATTGAGTGATTATTTTAGAATAAAAATCTTTGATTTCTCCAGAGATGACCTTCAGTTAGTTATTAGTTATTGCTTTATGGGATCCTCTGGAAGATTCAGGCTAAAGTGCCTATTTCTGAACCTAGAGTCTCAAATTTTATGGACTTCGGCATTACTTTCTAATTGACTTTTTGGAAGGTATTTAAATTTTCAGGTACATTTTGGCTTTGACATTAAGATTTGACATCAGTTCTAATAATGTAGTCCAGTCTTGCTACTAAGTCCATTTGCTTCATCTGTCTTATGATCATCTCAAGCTCAGTTGTATTATCTTTGAATTGGTCAAATTTTAGCTCTCATCTTTAAAATCTGTATTATCATTTCTGCTGTTCCAAGTATCCCTTAATACTATTAGAGAAATTTTATTAACATGCAGCTTAAAACTACATAAGCATCATTCTGGTGATCATATCCCAAGAGAAAGCCATGTCAAAGCTACAGAATCTTGACGTGCAGACAGACTTGGGTATCATCATGTACACTGACTGGTACTTATCAGTGAGTATAAGATATTTATGTTGGGAAAGGTAAAAGTATGATGTTACATCTCATCCTCAAGTTGGGAATCATTCATCATCATGAAAATGTATAACTCTATAATCATCTTGATAACTTAGTTCTCTCCTAAAACCCAAAATCATATTCAAGAAAATCCATGTTCCTTTTCAACAGAATAAGACTTCAAACATACTTTTTTGTTGATGTGGGGTTGATAGTATATTTGAACAGCTCTTATCAAATAAACGTTTTGATTCTTTCTGATAGTTATTGCTCTTTGTTTCCCAGATAAGTATTTTATTTATGGCTTATATTTACTTAATTTTACACATATAAGGTTCTTGATGTTGGAGGATCTCAACAGGTAATTTGTAACCCTAGTGCCTGATAATAATAGGCACTTGATAAATGAGTATTTGTTGAGTGTTCTAGTTAGCAACTTAGTCAACACCATTAATGATCCTGTCTATATCTTTCAGTAAAAAAATAAGTAAGCCCAAGAACTGATATATACCTTATTGCCAAGAAATTTACTGAACTGTACATAGTTATCTATATGTAGAAATTAACTTAAAACTATTGTTTTAAGTGCTATTTTTTTGTTCTCTAGCTCACTTTAAGAAATAATGGGCATAGGGGCGGCTAGGTGGTGCAGTGGATAAAGCACTGGCCCTGGAGTCAGTAGTACCTGGGTTCAAATCTGGTCTCAGACACTTAAAAATTACCTAGCTGTGTGGCCTTAGGCAAGCCACTTAACTCCATTGCCTGGCAAACAAACACCTAAAAAAAAAAGAAAGAAAGAATGGACATTATTCACTTTTTTATTTTTCAAAAATAAATTTTACTTTTTCTCTTGTGATATTATGATTCTATTGGAATATTTTAGGCCTTTGTAAGATCTCTTAACCCCATCAATTCTTAGCACACAATATCTAGGAACATGGGAAATAATCAATATTTAATGAAATTGATATAGTTAAGCAAAATTTGCCATCATATTAAAAATTATTTTTTCTTTTTTCTTTGAAGTGTTTGCTTGTTCTAATCTTAGATAGCTTTAAAATAAGAAATAACCTGTTGCTTCCTTAGAAGTAGCTTTAAAATTAATGTTGGTTAGGCAAAATTGGATATTTTTAGTTAGAAGGGTTATTTTTTTTTTGTACACTAGAAACAGATTATAGGGAAAACAGGTCTCTGTGAAGATCTGACTTTTCCTTGGTTGTATTCACTGCCTTCTCTGCCAGTTACCCCCTTTCCCCTTCTCACTTTTTTAATGAACATCGCTTGAAAGATATTTCTTGAAATTAGGATTCTACAATGTTGGTTACTATAATATTTGTCTTGTAACATTTTTTTAAAAAAAATTTTTACAAGGCAGTGGGGTTTTAAGCTGTTTGCCCAAGGCCACACAGCTAGTTAATTATTTAGTGTTTGAGGCCGAATTTGAACTCAACTACTTTTGGCTCCAGGTTCAGGGCTCTATCCATTGTGCCACCTAGCAGCCCCTTTGAGTAGCCTTTTTAAAATATCTTGGATTTTTAGTGACTGCATTCATTTTTATTGGCAGTATCTTTTTTACCATCCCTTATTTTTTAGAAATTTGATAGTGAGATTAAGATAGTATGTGCATTCAGTGTTAAATAAAAAAATAATTATTGAGCACCTATTATAGAGCCAAGAGCCTTGGTGTACTAAAAACATCCTAAGAAAGGAATGTCCCTTGACCTGAAGAGATTACATTGAGTAAGGGGGTGGATCTGATCAAGGAGGCAGGAAAGGACTCATGGAAGTTGATTCTGGAACTAAAGTTTGAAGGAAACCTAGTTCTCTGAGAAGTAGAGGGGAGAGGAGGGAATGCATTCCAGGCATGTTGATTAATTAGGCTATGCAATAAAAATGGAAATAATGTCATAGGAGAGGAAAAGCTGGAATACATTACAGAAAAATGAGTTATAGAATCCAAACTGTTGAAGTAGGTGACTTTTTTACAAGGCAGTGGGGTTAAGTGACTTGCCTAAGGCCACACAGGTATTTATCAAGTGTCTGAGGCCAGATTTGAACTCCCGTGCTCTGGACTCCACTTTGTTCAGTGTTCTATCCACTCCTCCACCTCGCTGCCCCTAGTAGAAGACCCGAAATATTAATTTTTAGTAGTTGGTGGGAAAAAATGATGGTCGAAAGTAAATAACATAATAAAGAACTTTATTTTCAGACTATTCTTGCTCATCTGCTTTAGAAACTTTTTTATAAGCTTTAATGAAAATGATGATAGTAACTGAAGAATTTAGAGCAGTTGAAAGTCCAAAATGAAGAAAACCTGACAGCTGGGAAGTGATGATGTGTAGAGCTTAGTAGGCGAGAGAAGAGGGAAGGAGAGCACATTCTCTTCCAAAAATTATAATGATCTCTACTAAACACATGCTCTGAGTCTTAATGTTTTACAGAATTTTTATTTTTTCATTATACATGTTATGGATAACATTTCAACTTAAAGCATTTTATAAAATATTTCTTTAAAAATCTCTCATTTTTTTCATTGTTTATTTTCTTTAAAATATTGATGAGGAAGGAAGCCTGATTAGAGTTTGGAAAATTTGTTTCAAATACGACTGCATTCTAATCCTGGATGCATGTCACTGGACAAGTCTACACTTCTGTTTCCAAAGCAACTGGCTAAAACTACCAATTCCAAGAAAATTCCATAAAAGTGATGAAATCACAGGTCTGGTGTCCTCAGTTCTCATCTTCAAGTTATTTAACATACATAACTCAGTTTTTGAAGATAAGTTGATTGTATTTTTCTGAAGATAAGGACATTTTTTTCAGCCACTGCAATAAGATTAAAAACTATTTAGGAAGTTTTATCTAGTTAAATTTCTCTATGTTGAATGTTTAAAGGTAATTCTTCTTAGATTGTTATGAAAATACATGAAAAACTCACATTCTAAAAATGCCTTTCAGTTTACTAAGGTTTTCTTATTTACACTTTGTAGACTGTGATAGTTACATTAAAAGTTACTAATTCCTAAGGAAAAAACTAGCAGGACTGGATGATTTTTTTAAAGTGAATTCTTTCAGATTTTCTTTCTTTTTTGAAAGGCAATGGAGTTGGGACATCTAGGTGGTCCAGTGGATCTGAGGAGGACCTGAGTTCAAATGTGGTCTCAGATACTTAATTATCATTCTAGCTGGTTAAACTTGGGCAAGTTACTTAACCCCATTGCCTTAAATTTTAAAAAATAAAAGAAATTAATGAAGTTAAGTGACAAGGTCACATAGCTAGGGGTTTAAGGCTAGATTTGAACTCTGGACTCGAACTGGTGCTCTATCCAGTGGGTCACCTGGTTGCCCCAAATTCTATTAAAGTTTCAAAGAACATTTCTACTACTATTTGAAAAATGAATATAAAAGGAATCCTACCAAATTCATTTCATGACATATAATCCTGATCCCTAAATCAAAAAGAATCAAAACAGAAGAGAAAGAAAACTGGACTAGTTTTCTTAACAAATATTGGGCCAAATATTAGCAGGAATGTCACAGAGCAATATATCACAAAGATCATAGACTATCACCAGACTGGATTTATAAAAGTTATTGACTTATCAATAACTAAAATAAAACCACAAGATTATTTCTGTGGATGCTGATTTAAAATTCCTGATTTATTCACTTAAATATACAGAAATAAATGAATTTGTCCTTGAAATGATGTCATATATGTTGAAAATTTAATATCAAGTTTATTTGTAATGAGAATGAGAACCATTTGTTCTGTGAAACAAGAATGTCCATTATGAATTACTATTCATTGTTGTTACAAATGTTAGCTACTGGAATAAGACAAGTATTAGAAATTGAATGAAATAGGCATATGAACAGAATAATTTATCTAGAGAACCCAAGAAAGGGAACTGCAAAAATGAAGTAATAAATTTTAGCAAAGTTACAGGATAGAAATTAAAACCACATGTCGTTAACATTTCTGTGTATAACCAACAAAGTCAGTATAGTGTATTTGGGAATTTACCCTAGGAAATACATAAAAAAAATTATAGAACACTTGACACAAAAAAATCGAAATAATGCTAGAACTAAGAACACTAAATTAATTGGATTATTTAGTGCTACATTTTGGTAGCAAAAAATTACTTAATGAATCAAGAACCTTCATAGAAATCAGCACAAAAAGAAAGTTAGGAATTTAAGTGCCAAAAAAAAAAATATCTAAAAACAGTCCAAAAAAGGGAAAATGAAGGTGACCTAAATCAATTTATGAATGGGCAGTTTTTGGAAATAGAAATCAAAACTATCCTTAGACATGTGGAAAATGCTCTCAAATTGCAAATTGATTCTACTTCATGCTTATCAACCTGGAGATGACAAATGAGAAGAAAAAGTTGTCATCTCTAGCTGAGGTTAAACCTTTTGTAATACTATTTTCATAGGACAGGGAATAAAACTTGGGATATGAGGAAAAAAGTTTAAAAAAGGCCCATGGGAGTAAAGGATTAAGCCTTTGTCTTAAAAATTCATTTTCATATGTGTTTAAAGCATGTTTTCAAGGAGTTGCTGAATACAGATTTTGTTTTCATACTTCAGTAAAAGATAAAACTTGTAAAGATTTTGGAGTTAAGCAAGAAATATATAGATTAAAACCTTCTTTTTAGGTGCAAATTTTTTTTTTCTTGGTCTCCAGTTTTCAATTTTAGATTCACTACCATTACCATCGAGAAGGCAAACTATATCAGTTATACTTGTATTTTTCCAGTATATTTTAAAAATAAAAAACACTCCAGAACTATGGTTACATTTTCATAGGAAATGTCCTCCCCTGATTTTGTAGCTTTTTGTCTTACTAAAATTGCCTAAAGATGATAATTGTGTCTGAAGGAGGAGGTAGAGGTCAAGAACTTTTTGATCTACAGCTAGCACTTTTGGGTTGTTTGTCATGATAGGGAAGTTTTACTTTTTTAAGAAAGTATTTCAATTGACAATGATTGACAAAATCTATTGACAGTATATTTTTAATGTCATGGGTATAATGTATTCTTTGCAGAATAATTTAGACTGTTGATTTTTCCATTTAGATAAGCCATCACAAAACTCAGAAAATGAACAAAATTCTGTTACCCTGGAAGTTCTACTTGTGAAAGTTTGTCACAAAAAACGGAAGGTAATGCATAAAATTATTACATAGCTAACTTTAGTGGAATGTTACTATGAATGAATACATCCTATGGTAGTCCCTGAGTTCACCAGCATGAATCAGGAGATAATTATTACTCAGAGATATTGTAACTTCATTTGTGAGGTAAGGTGTGCCCAATGAAACAAATCGTTAATTTAACTTCTACTCAAAGGTAGAATATCATGAGGAAAAAGGACAGTTCTGCAAAGGGAAAAGAGAAGCCTTAGAGATGCCCTTTTACTTTGAGGTGGCATCTCTCCTTAAACCTTTAAGGAACAACATTCAAGATATATTGTATGGTCTGTTTTATTGGCATGGATACTTTTATTGGTAAGAATTGTATCCATTGGTTTTTCTTAAATAAAAATTTAGTTACAAGCCTTTTTGTAATTAAGTAAGTCGATCGACTGTTCCTCTCACAGGCTGTCTTTGTGGGAGAATTTCTATCTGCAGGTATGGGTATGAGTGTTGTGTGATAGCTTATGTCAGAGTACCAGTGGCAAGGTGGTGCATGGACTATATAAGTATTTAAAAGGCAAGTGAAACTAAATTGGATGCCACTACGTGAATTATAAAAACCAACCTGTTTGAATTTTGAAGAGTTAATCAAATTTATTCCATTTCATTTGTCTTCATTTGTTCCTGAATCTTCATTTCCTCTATCTCAAGTTTTTCACATTTCATAGAAAGTATGTAAATATATAGAATGATTGATTCATAGTTTTGAGAAATTGTATGGTATAATGATAAAGTTGAGGATGGAATAGCAAAGAAAGTTATCCCATAATGAGTTCAACTTTGTACATAGAAAAGAAAGCTTAAGCACCTGAACAAGGCAGATCAGTATTTCCTGATGTCAGGTGTCTGAGTTGATAGAGTACTGGTCCTGCTCCCCGAAACTTAAATATTTACCTAGCTGTGTAACCTTGGGCAAGTCCCTTAACCCCATTGCCTTTCAAAACAAAACTAAAAAAAGCTCCCATCAGGAGCCCCAGCAGTGCCAGCCCTACTCACCTCTTCACTTATGTTAACACTTCAGCAGCACTTAGCTCTACTTTTCTCCAATATGCACCTTCTAGTGCCCCCCAGGCCATCAGATTTAGATATCTTAATATATTGTTAACTATATTCCTGTAAATAAAGGTCATATTTTTGTTGTAGTGTTGGGATTCCCACAAAATTTTTTACCATCAAATGAGACTTTAGTATTTACCATTTATGTCTGACATGCTGTTTTCATCATGAAATACCTTGTTTTCCTTAAACTTTTTAGGCCCATTTGCTTCAAGTAATTGCAGTGTCCTAGGCCCAGAACAAAAATTTAAATTAAAAGCAGTGGTGCCTTAGTCTTGGGGTTCACCATAAATGTAATGAAGCCACCACCATCATGTCTTTCCCCAACTTCTTTCCACATAACCACTTCCATTGCTTTTAAGGTTTTCCCAGGACCTCTAAGGTAATTTTTTGAGACTACACCATTTCTTCTATCTCTTGTGTGCTTCCCCACCCCCACCCCCCATAGTTTTGGCTTTTAGTTGGTATCCATTGTAGATACTACTTGGGTGTAGTTAGAACCATCACCCTCATCATTACCTTTATTTTCTGTCTACTCTGCCCAAGGGTGACTATGGGAACTTGTCTGTGCTCCATTGATACTCAGTTGCTATGACTGCTGTTGAGAACTGACTCCTGGTTGGGACTGGAGTGAGCTGATTGCTCACTAATTATAAGTAGACTGTCAGTACCTGCTTCTGCTCTCCACCCTAGTTCCTCTCGCCTGCATCAGTGTAGCCCATCCTCCTAACTCATCCTTTCATGCAGCTGTAGATAATCTGAATGACCAGAGATACCTGTATAATTTTGTTCCCCCAGCAATATTGTTATGCATTTGATTGCTCTCTTTGTAGTAGCCTTGAGGAGACTTCATCCTGTAACTTGTGGAGCTTGTTGTGTCATACTTCCATACCTGTACCCTCCTGAACAGCTTGAAATGAGGAGATGTCCTTGATAAATAAGTTAATAATATTTCCACTAACTCTTGCTTCACATAGTTTCCCCCATTTCCAGAGTGGAGTTACTTATTTTGTTATATGCAATATTTGTAATAGTTAAGATTAGGAATGAGGCAGTTATTAGTATGTCAGTCAGCAAATTCACGATATTCTGATAAGTGCTGTGGATCCAGGTGCAATAAAAGAACCCTTCCCTATCCACAAGAAACTTATGGTTGATATAAGTAGTACATATTCAGAAAGAGAACTAGCCATTGAAGAGTTCAGGACAGGCTGTAGAAGACAATATCCAAACTTTAACGTGAAAGAGGAATAGATAGAAATACTGTGGAGCATTCCAAATCTATGAGTTGCATGGCAGTAGGGGAGTAGGTGGGAAAGTCCAGATGATTTGCGTTTAGGTACTTGGTTAGTAATGTGCCTGAGTCTTGGAAGCTGATAATACCATCCAGGAGAGACTTGATAAAGGTCTAGCCCATCTGGCAGCTGCCTGACAGGGCTACAGTATTCAGAAGATAGAACATAATTTGGTAGCTTGACTGAGTTTGTGAGTTGATGGAGATTGAAGACAATGAAATGAGACACCAGCCTGATGGTGATGCTATTAACAAACATAAGAACTCGCTTAAGGGGAAAGGTGAGTTCAGTTTTACATATTGAAATCAAGAGAACCAGTTTGAGATATCCTATGAACAATTGGTGATTTTGGAAGTATGGAGGGCAAGACTAGTTCACTATGGGGGTAGATCTGGCTGGACATTATCTGTGACTAGATGAAGGTTACCATTGTAGGGGCTAAAGGAGGCTTCAGAAAGGGTATATAGAAAGAAGAGAAACTGAAGGTGTAATCTTGGGGAATACCCCTATTTAGGGGATGTTATTAAAATGATGAGCCTGCAAAAATCCAGAAGGGTAGTGGTCAGACTGGTAGAATAGTATTGTCAAAAATTTCTAAAGAGAATGAAGCTGAATATTCAGGGGGAGAGAGTGGACATTAACAGTGTCAAAAAAAGAATTCTTAACAGAAAGGACCAAGAGCTGTGAGAATTAAGCAATAGATTCTGATAGAGCAGTTGAGTGAAAGAGAGGAGAGACACTGGAACCCTAATGTGTGTATTCACCTCTTGGCAGGGCTAATACTTAACTAAATCTGTTTTTCTTGGTTCTAGGATGTAAGTTGTCCAATAAGGCAAGTTCCTACAGGTAAAAAGCAGGTGCCTTTGAATCCAGACCTCAACCAAACGAAACCAGGAAACTGTCCATCCCTTGCTGTCTCAAGTAATGAATTTGAACCTAGTAATAGCCATATGGTGAAGTCTTACTCATTGCTATTTAGAGTGACTCGTCCAGGAAGAAGAGAGTTTAATGGAATGATTAATGGAGAAACCAATGAAAACATAGGTAATTTTGTTAGCATTCTTTCAGTTTGTGTTAGAAATAGAATGTAATTTAGGAAATTCTGTATAGGAAATAGGCTTTATAAAATAACCATTATGCTAATTTCCATAATGGGGAAAGGTGCAGTTTTCATTATAATACATATACTTTGATGATTACTTGGGAGGGGTTCGGGGAGAAATGTGCATATGCATCTATTATGGTCTAGAATAACACGGCCTTTAAAATAGACAGTTATTTTACGTGGGGAATTTAAATATAAGGCCTTTATACTTAAATATGAATTTTTTGATCTGCTATCCCAAAATATATGCTCCACATATCTTTGTCAGGTATGCAGTGACAGCAAGTCAGTTCATACATTTTTTTGATAGATTGATTTTTCTATGTTTATTGCTAAAAAAAAACCTTGTGTTTTTAAATTTAAATTCTCAAATATAGATGTCAATGAAGAACTTCCTGCCAGAAGAAAACGAAATTCTTCAAATCGTGAAGATGGGGAAAAGACTTTTGTTGCACAGATGACTGTCTTTGATAAAAACAGGTAATAGGAACTGGAGATGAAAACGAAGTTCACCTGATTAATACTCTTACTTAAAAATTCCAAGGCATAATTGTTATTGGTATTACATCTAGAGTCACTAGATTTAAGTCCATTTACTTGATTACAGTCATATAAGAAAGCATTGAACACTTGGTATAACAAAGATTTTATTTTAGCTTTTAATTCCTATCAACATAAAAACTCTTTGAGTACCTACCTGCATGATATATGGCTATGTTGTATTAGATAGTATGAGGTTTGCAGGATTTTTGCTAAGTATTCCTTGAACTTGTCTGACATCTTTTGTGACTGTACATTGATAAATAAAAAATGCAGTCTAAATAAATAATTGGATTGATTGAATACTAACAGAATTTGTTGAAGTTATTTCAATAATGACCTGGTTATTGTATATATTTGCTTTAGATTATATCATTTCCTTTGGGGCTGAGGTATTAATTTTCTTTTAGGATCCAGTTTCCTAATTTGTGCTTTATAACTTCGGCCACTTTGATCCAGTGAAAGAGAAACCATGAACCAGTGTTATTACACTGATGCCTAAAAATTTGGAGGTTGTGGGAAATGATTTCCTGAGTAAGCCTCATGAGTGACACTTGTTACCATTTGCTGCTCAGCAAGAGAAAATAGAATAATAAAAGTTTGGTATATAGTGGCATTTGGGCAAAGGATGGTGTAGTGAATTGTTCTTTCTTATCCATGCAAATGGCAAGTAGCTTATCAGTAGCTCTGATTATTCCCTTTTGTGGACCCTATATGATTTTAAATTCTCAGATAGAATATTTAAGAGATACCTTTTACTTTTGTGGATGATGTTGACAGAGCAACTTTACCCCTATGTCGAAATTTTGGAAAGTTGATTAGCACTTAGTCTGATTCTGAAGTAGACTTAAAAGGGACATATAAGACTTCCCTTCTGAATTTTTAAAGCCCAACTTTATTAATCTTGTTTCCAATTGTAATAAATTGATGGGTTCTTGAAGATGAGGAATGTTTGATTTTGTCTTTTATATTTCTAACATGGTGAGGTGCTTCATAAATATTAAGTCACGTTTATGAGTTAGAAGATTTTCTCTTTACAGGTATATCAGTGTTGTTTAGCTGATAATTTGGCATAATCAAACAACGATACTTTTGGCATGTTCAGAATTGCATATCTGATTAAATAACTTGCCTATTGCTAATTTAGTAAGAACATATGTCCTATAGTGTTTTGGTTAGTCATTTTATATTTCAGTGTTCCTTTATCTTTCAAAGTTGCTGTAATTGTAAATAAATGATGTGATTTTCTTGGCTCCATGTTTTACTTTAAATCAAACATATTGAATGTTTTTATCAGTAACTCAAATCTTAAATTTTTTTTCTCCAATTGGTAAATATAAAGGTTATCCTGTTTAGCTAATAGAATTGAATTGATTGATCAGTTAAATAGATGACTTTGTTAACTATTTGTGATATTTATAATATATAATCAGTATTTTAGAATGTTAAAGCTGGGAGGGGGGCCCCTAGGTTGCACAGTGAATAGAGCACCGGCCCTGGAGTCAGGAGTACCTGAGTTCAAATCCAACCTCAGACACTTAATAATTACCTAACTGTGTGGCCTTGGGCAAGCCACTTAACCCCACTGCATTGCAAAAAAAAACAACTTAAAAAAATGGGGCAGCTAGGTGGCGCAGTGGATAAAGCACTGGCCCTGGAGTCAGGAGTACCTGGGCTTAAATCCGGTCTCAAACATTTAAGAATTGAATAGCTGTGTGGCCTTGGGCAAGCCACTTAACCCCATTTGCCTTGCAAAGATGTTAAAAAAAAGAAAAGAAAAAAACCTGGGAGGAACTTTAAAATATAATATAAATTTCTCACTATAGAAGAAATTGGAGAAAGTAAATTAATTGGCCCATAAGTGTACTATCTATCTGTATATAATGTTTTTCTGCATCCTTTTGCCAACTTTTTATTGTGGCATGTTGAAATGTTTAATTTCTTAGTGTCCACAGAAATTTCAGTTTGACTAGTAGCTGTTTATAAGTACGTTTCTTTGAAAGTGGAGATGCACATTTTTAATCCTTTAATTCAAATTTATTTTCAGTAATACATTATCTACTCACTTCTTCCATGAGAAGTAATAAATAATAACAAATAATAAATTTGTTATAAATATGAATTATCAGATTCTATTCATATTTTTTTAAAGAATGATGTGTATTCTGATTTATTCTTTTTTCACATTAACATTTTCTAAGTGGTTATTATTGTATAAAAGACAATAGTCTTGCTAAATAATGAACAAAGTTTAATTCAAAATGTGTTTGCTTAATAGGCGCTTGCAACTTTTAGATGGAGAATATGAAGTAGCCATGCAGGAAATGGAAGAATGTCCCATCAGTAAGAAAAGAGCAACATGGGAAACAATTCTTGATGGGAAAGTAAGTAATTAGAATTTGTTTTTTGACATAATTTGCAATGAGCATTCTGTGTGTGTGTGTTATAAAATAATTCTCTATGTCCTCATCCAGTGTGGTTTGTTGTGTCTATGTATTTATAAAAATCTTTATAGAAAATTCACCTCAAATGGTGGAGTGCCTTTCTGTTTTTTAATATTATAGATGACATTTCAATTCTTGGGCTGTTTATCATTTTAGAACTTGAGTGCATTACTGGTAAAAAAAAAATTTTGATTATGTTCTCCAGAAACTGGGATTTCTAAATTAGAATAATGCCTTCATTTCACCTTCTAAGATAATTTATAGAAATGGTTCTAATTTTATGTGGTTCTTAGGGGTAATTATACTGGTAACGAAAAAGATTGAGTACTTCGTCTATAATACTCAATTGACTTCTTAAAAATTGGTTTCATTTCTTTTATTGAACCACAACTTTAAAATCTATTCCACAGGTAACAGCTTTGTTCTCACAGTAGATGAGTGGACAGAAAATTAGCCCTGATCAGCCCCAGAATTTCTTAGTGACGAATTTTTTCCTACAAAACAGATTCCAGCCATGTTCAGCCATTTTCTATCCCCCCCCTTTTTTTTTTGTAAGGCAAATGGGGTTAAGTGGCTTGCCCAAGGCCACACAGCTAGGTAATTATTAGGTGTCTTGAGATCAGATTTGAACCCAGGTACTCCTGACTCCAGGGCTGGTGCTTTATCCACTACGCCACCTAGCCACCCCTTCTATTCCCTTTCCAAAAAACACCAGCCTCATTACAAGGTTGGATTTGAAATTTGAAAAGCAAGTAATCTGTGTTGTAGCTTTAAATATAATGAGTCAAGAAGCAGTGAAGCCTAGGCCAAGTTTGTGACTGTAGGAATACTGTGGAATGTAGACATGGACTAATGTTTATTTCTGGTTTAGAGTTTGAAGTAAAAAGGAATCCAGGTGATTCCAATATATTGAGATTGGCTTAAATTTCTGATGAAGATAGAAGGTAGCAATGGAAATAGAACAATGCAGATCGTAAGTGTTGGAAGTGTATTGAGCCATTCATTCAAATCTTCAGTTCTAATATACATATATATATATATATACACACACACACTGGGAAAGACTTTCAAGCAGGCCAAAAGGAAAGGGGTGGGTATTTGGTTTGGGTGTGTTTTGTGAATATCAGTATTTTGTTTTAATACATGGCTTTAGCATTTGTCTTAATCTTTTCTCTTTTTTAGAGGCTACCTCCATTTGAAACATTTTCTCAGGGACCTACACTGCAGTTCACTCTTCGATGGACAGGTGACACCAATGACAAGTCTACAGCTCCTATAGCCAAACCTCTTGCAACCCGAAATTCTGAGAGTCTCCCTCAAGAAAATAAGCCTGGTTCTGTTAAACCCCCTCAGACTTTAGGTAATCAAACATATCTCCATGAGAAATCAAACCTCTTCCCACCATCCTCACTCAAGTGTGTGTGTTGCCTTGGGCCAAATGAATTTCTTCAATTCATGACAAATATATGCAGCATTCCATACAATAAATTCTGAATTTTTTAATTCGTAGTCATACATTTAGAATTAAATTTTTAGTTATCTTTTTGATATAATGTCCAACAGAATCAGACATGAGAACAATGATTATATAAATGGAAAGTTATATTATTAGTATACTTTTTCCATCTAATTGTTGATGATGTGTTTTTATTGAACCATATTAACTAGAAATAATCATTTTTCAGCTGTGAAAGAATCATTATCTACAGACCTTCAAACAAGAAAAGAAAAGGATGTTTTAAATGAACCCAGACAAAAGTTACGAATATTTTATCAGGTAAGCAAAACCTGGTATGATTTTGAAGAAACAAGTTTGGTTTGTTTCTTTGACGGCCACAAGGGTACACGGAAAATATTTTGTAATCCCAACATGATTTAAATGATTTTTTTAATAGTCTATTTAGATTATTTGGATTTTAGCGAAGGGGGCGATAAGATAGTCAAGTATTTTAAAACATATCAATTTTTGCATTTGCCCATTTTTCCAGTTCCTTTATAACAACAATACAAGACAACAAACTGAAGCCAGAGATGACTTGCATTGCCCTTGGTGCACATTGAATTGTCGCAAGCTCTATAGTTTACTGAAACATCTTAAACTATGTCACAGCAGATTTATCTTCAATTATGTTGTAAGTAAGCTTTCCTTTTTAGTTTTCAATAAATTAAAACAAGATGCACATGATATATTTTGTGGACTCTCCTTCATCCCATTTTGGAATTTTTCTTGGCAAGTTTAGTAGAGTGGTTTACCATTTCCTAATGTAGTTCATTTTACTCACGAGAAACTGACACAATTAGGTTAAATGAGTAGCTCAGGCTCATAACAGCTCATCAGTTTGAGGCCAGATTTCAGTTTAGGAATTGTGTATCTGACTTATCTTGGTGGGAAATGAATAAATGATACATTAAAAAAAAAAACCTTCATCTTTTGTCAAATATATTTTAATTATTTTTACAGTAAGGGTTTTTAAAAAATTTTGACAAATTTGTGTTCATTAAACTTCCTTATTAGACTTTGGAACGTAAAGTTTCTTTTCCCCTTCAAATTACATGTCATAAATTGCTGATTTTATATTTTGGAATAATTCTTCAACCATAGCATGCACGTCCCTGTGGCCCTCTGGGAGAAAAATTTACTGTTGGTGATAACTGTATTTTAGGGTTGCTGAAGTAACAAGTTGTCTTACTAATGGTTTAATATTTGTTACAGTATCATCCAAAAGGTGCTAGAATAGATGTTTCTATCAATGAGTGTTATGATGGCTCCTATGCAGGGAATCCTCAAGATATTCATCGCCAGCCTGGGTTTGCTTTTAGTCGTAATGGGCCAGTGAAGAGAACACCAATCACACACATTCTTGTATGTAGGTAGGTAAAAGGTCAAATAGTATATTCCTAATTGGTAGTTTTGGAGGAACTCTTAAGATTACTGGAAGAAAGTATTGTTTTAGGTGCAAATATTAATGGTTTTAGTTTCATGGTGGCAAAATTCATGATTTATACATTCCATAATTTCATCATTTTTTTCCCACCTGTATTGGCATAAAATAATCTTCAGTTTGTTAAAAGCAGATGTAAAATGTAAATGAAGGATAAATGTACTTGGTGGGGTATGTGTTTACAATTTTAATATATTGGGTGTAAGTTTCAGCCGTTGAGACCCTGCTTTGTGACCATCCCTTCATCTCAATCACCCAAATTTTTCATCTTTTTTAACATTAATCTCTTATTTGTACCTCAGACCTTCATTTTTGAAATTATGGTGGCTTCCTAGAATTGTCCCTTGTTTCAAGCTTGTCTTTGTCGACTACAAATCTGTTTCGATTGTCTCTAGTAGAGGGTGAAACACTTATTGGGATAATGAGAAGGGAACACCTACAATCTGTCGAAGTGACTTTTTGACACCCCAGAGAACTCAGTCTGATTATCAATCTCTACCATCTAATTTTTATGATATCGTCCCAAGTAATTTCAATTTCTCTGTAATTTTGTTGCTTTCATCCTGAAAAATAAGCACATTGAACTAGATTGTTCTCAAGGTCCCTCCTAGCTCTGAAATCCTGTTTCAATGTAATTGTTTTTGTTCTTGATTCATAAATCCTTATCAGGAGCCCATCAGTAGCAGTAGAGTAACATTAGTCTGTATACTGAACTAAATTTGAAGGTGAATGAATCATGTTTTCATCTGTAGTCTATTTTGTTTTTCCTAATTCTCTTGTGTTTAATAGTAGCTTCAGGTAACATAATGATTCATCTTTTTTATTTCTATTCTACCTAACTCATTTTCTCTTTGCCATCCTCTTTTCATTTGTTTCTAAAATCATTTCTCTATAGAATTTTCTTATATGCCATTGATCTAAATTCTAGGTTTAACAGATGGAAAAGAATTTTTTGATATTGCATGAGATGCATATAATTTGCTCATTTATGGTCATTTTTGCATTCTGTTCTGTTAAGTGCTCCTATTATGCAAATAAGGTAGCTGATCATTTCTATCTAATTTTTATGGTTACTTCAACAGACCAAAACGTACAAAAGCAAGTATGTCTGAATTTCTTGAATCTGAAGATGGAGAAGTAGAACAGCAAAGGACATACAGCAGCGGACACAATCGGCTCTATTTCCATAGTGACACTTGTTTACCACTCCGTCCCCAAGAAATGGAAGTAGATAGTGAAGATGAAAAGGATCCTGAATGGCTAAGAGAAAAAACCATTACTGTAATTTTCAGTTTCATACTTTCCTTAAAAAAATTCTTTTACACCTTCATTTATTTGGTGATTCATAAAAAAATTAGCACATAACATTATAGATTAACTGGGTGATTATGGTATTAAATGATGGAAAATTTGTTCTGCACAAAATTTTTTTTCCCACTACACTATACACTGGAAGTTTTTCCTTCAAAATTTTCATGCTTCCCATCCAGAATTAATTTATAAGAGATCCTGTTTGGAGAGCTATTCAGGTGCTTTATATTTAATCTTTTTTTCTTTGCGTTTTAACTGATTTTTTTTTTTTCAGTTTTAGGTTTTTTATTTTTTTGCAAGGCAAATGGGGTTAAGTGGCTTGCCCAAGGCCACACAGCTAGGTAATTATTAAGGGTCTGAGACTGGATTTGAGCCCAGGTACTCCTGACTTCAGGGTTGGTGCTTTATCTACTGTGCCACCTAGCTGCCCCTTTTTTTCAGTTTTAAACTTTCATTTTTTGGTAAGATTTTGAGTTCATTTTTTTCTTCCCATCTCCCTCCCCAAGGCAACAAATACATGTACAATTATTTTATTTATATATTTAAGCTCTTTTTTTAATTTTTTTTTTTTTTTAAGCAAGGCATTGGGGTTAAGTGGCTTGCCCAAAGCCATACAGCTAGGTAATTGTGTGAGGCCGAATTTGAACTCAGGTACTCCTGACTCCATGACCAGTGCTATCCACTGTTTCACCTAGCTGCCCCATGTTTAAACTTTAAATCTCAAAGCTTCACTAAGACTTTGGAGCACCCTGTATGTTTTGTTGCTATACTAGGTTTTTTTGTTGTTTTGTTTTGCTTTTTTTGGTAAGGCAAATGGGGATGAGTGGCTTGCCCAAGGGCACACAGCTAGGTAATCATTAAGTGTCTGAGACCTGATTTGAATCCAGGTACTCCTGACTGCAGGGCTGGTGCTTTATCTACTGCGCCACCTAGCCGCCCCACTTATACTAGGTTTTAATAGTGTACATGCATTTGATACTGTTTTCATTTTTATATCTTAACCTGACAACCTGAAGATTTTATTAAGTATATATTGGTTAGATTGACTAGTTATCTGTCTCTCTTTTTTTTTTTAGTTTGGGGGGGGTTTAGGTTTTTGCAAGGCAAATGGGGTTAAGTGGCTTGCCCAAGGCCATACAGCTAGGTAATTATTATTAAGTGTCTGAGACCGGATTTGAACCCAGGTTCTCCTGCCTCCAAGGCCACCTAGCCGCCCCCTAGTTACCATTTTTAAGTATTAATTCCCTTCTGTGCAGGACTACTTGTGTGATAGCTGAATTGAAAATTATGAATGGCTTAGATTGAAGGTAATCAAAATGAGAGAGGCCTACAAACACATCAGCTCTCTCCCCCTTCCCTCCCCTGTATTTATCTTTGATTTAATTTTTCACGTTTATTTTTAGCAAATTGAAGAATTTTCGGATGTTAATGAAGGAGAGAAAGAAGTGATGAAATTATGGAATCTTCATGTCATGAAGCATGGGTGGGTTATTGGTATTTTTATGATGGTTTGAATTGAGTTGAGTTCTGGTGAATATTCTTGTTTTATTGAATTTTTTAACTTCTGGAAGAATTAATTCTCATCATTGCTTTCTAACTTCCTCTTTCACTTAGATCTGGATTATGCTGTCATGATTTTAGAAAGAAAAAAAAATCCACTGCACTGAATGGGAATACATTCAATTTGATTACTTAATGACTTATTTTAATTTTAAGTTTATGACAAAACTTTGCATTTCTGCTTTTGTCAAATTTCTATGTAATTTTGAATTTTTGACGTGTATAAAGAGGTAGCAATAGAGCAATATTTTTTGGACACTCCTGGGGCTCTCTGCATAGTTGAGTTTTTTCTAAAATTCTGTCTATTCTCCAGCAGCAATCCTCATACTTCCTCATTATTCTTACCTCAAATAATTAGACTGTCACAAGCCCCTACCCCCTCTTTAATCCATCTTCCACAAGTACCAGAATGGTTTTGCCAAGGCACAGATTTGATCCTGTCATCTACCTCCTTGATAAACTCCAGTGATTCCCTGTTACCTCTAGGATCAGATTTTTTAAATGCCTATTTGGCATTCAGGCACTTCTCAACTTGGCTGTGACCTCTCCTTGAGTCTTATGTTACTTTCCTCCCTTCTAGCTTTCTTGTTCCTCACAAGTAATACTCTGTCTTTACTTGCCTTGTTCTTCCTTCCCCACCCCCAACCCCCAGAAGGCAGTGCCTCACCTCTGCTCCATGCTATCCCTAGTTACCTTCCAGGCCTGCTTCTTTCTGTGTTCAGCTTTTCCTGATTCCCCTATTCCTGCAGCCAGTGTCTTCCCATCCAAGATTGTGTGTGTGTGTGTGTGTGTGTGTGTGTGTGTGTGTGTGTGTGTATGTGTGTATGTACAGGACTCCGCTCCTGTCCATATGTTTTTGTCACTGGCTGGCATTTACCTGGCCTGGTATATTCCCTACTACCAGCCCTCTTCTCCCCATGGCCATTCCTTGCCTCTAGCATGACAGGTTCTTTCATCGTCCTCCCCCCAAATATGCCTGGGCACTATCCACATGCATTGTGTTAATGATAACCAGGGTCAACATGAGACCTGGAAAAAACAGTATGATTAAGTTTTCGCTTAGTGAAATTGTGCAGGCACTTGGGAAATTGTGTAAAAAAGAAGTTTTTCTAGTTTGGCCATCATATACAGAAATTGTTCTTTCCATTAAAATATTACTTCTGTAAACATGTGGAGATTCAGTCAATTCAAGATCATTCAAATATGTGAATTTAAGCATATTCTTAAGCTAATTTCTAACATAATACTGATAACTACTAGCCTTGATAATTCCATTTTGTGATAGCTTCTTGCTGATTCATATGTTTCGTTTTTTGTTACATAGGTTTATTGCTGACAATCAAATGAATCATGCCTGTATGCTGTTTGTAGAGAATTATGGACAGAAAATCATTAAGAAGAATCTCTGTCGAAACTTCATGCTTCACCTGGTCAGCATGCATGACTTTAATCTCATTAGCATAATGTCAATAGACAAAGCAGTCACAAAGCTCCGTGAAATGCAGCAGAAATTAGACAAAGGAGAAGCTGCTCTCCCTGCCAGTGAAGAGTCGACTGAAGAGCCAAATGGGACCTCCAATGGCTATGGTGACATTCACCCAAGGGAGAGGATTTCTGACACAGATACAGTCTCAGGGGTTTCTAAACAGAGCAAGAAACAAAAACTCTGAAAGGCAAAATGCGTGTGATGGACAAACACTGAAAACCATTCTGGGGAGTGCACTCTGTAGGAAGAGCTTCTCTTCTCTTTTATTTTGTAAATCATAGGTTCCAACCAGGCACTGTTAGATGAAGTAAATGATTTCAACAGACATTGTATCAGGGTTAACTTGCCTTCATTATGCAAGTAATACATGTCGATCAGTTGTAGTGATGTCGTTGCAATAGTCTCCAGTTTGAGCATGAAGAGCAATACTTCATAAAAAGCTTTTATTTTGTAACTTCAGCGATTAATGTCTCATGAAATCTATTGAATTGATAATATAAAACATACATATACATATAAATTTTAAGTTTTTGCATTTGTGACTTGTTTTCCTACTTTGTAATTGTGAGAGATATTGGGGGGGAATTAGAATATAATTCACTTTTTAAGCAATTTAGACATTCAATTAGATTTTGGCCAAATTATGCACATTACTATTTCAGTTTGACCTTGATCCTTGCTTCTTGAAATCATTTATCAATTTTGAATGAAGACTCACAAATTTGGACTTAGTTGTGCATCAAATTGATTAGTTTTATTTTTCCAAACAATAAGCTAGCACTTGACTTGTGCCTGTTTGGGAAGATCTTGGACTTTTCACCTTGATAACATAAGCTACCAGCCTGAGTAGTTTGGTTTTTGTTTCTGGCAGTTGTGTTTTTATGTGGATAATTTTGATGCGTTTGCTCACCCAGTGTATTCTTTTAAACTTGAACATTTTGCTCTTTTTCTTTTAAAATTAAGTAACCACATACTGAAATTTCAGGCATCCACATCTTCTCAGTAGCTTTCTAACATAGCATCCTGAGGGAAGAATTTTCAGATGCTAATTTCAAAAAGGAGAGGAACTCCCTTTAAGGTTGGACAAAGAAGTTGTTCCACACGGAAGTGTGCTGCCCCAGCAGGACCCTCACTCCATCCAAACTCATGTGAAGAGTCCTGAGCATTTTCATCCTGTAGTTGCACACATAAACAGTTGAATTTTCTCTAGTGGGAAGTTGTTTCACTACTGGCACAATGTCAGCACCAACTCCAAGCACTGTGGTTGAGAGTCATCACCTCAATTTTTTATTATCCTTAAAATATTGCATTTTCATATTCTTTATTTATAAAGGAACAATGCTGCTGTAAATACAGGTATTTTTAATTTTTTATTTCATTCCTCCACCATCAGATACAGTTCCCTATTTTGTTAGTGAGGGGATATGTAAGCTTTCTAATGGTGTCTTCAGAAATTTATAAAGTGTAAATACTGATTGGGTTGGTCTTAAAGATGTGTTTAACTGTGAGACTATTTAACTAATGGTGTGGATGTGATCTGTCATCCAGTATTAAGTTCTTAGTCACTGATTTTTGTGTAAAAATAGGAAAGAGGGAAACTGCAGCTTTCATTACAGACTCCTTGAGTTGTCAGCTCTCCAGTGATGAGTTCTTGTAACTCAAAGTATGCCTCCGGATAATGGATCTCAAGCATTTCTCTCTGGCTTTAATTTGCTAAAGCTGTGCACATATGTAAAAAAAATAGATTATTTTAGGGGACATGTAGGTCTAGAATTATTGCTTATGTCATTTCTTAAGCAGTTATGCTCTTAATGCTTAAAAGAAGGCTAGCATTGTTTGCACAAAAGTTGGTGATCCCCCCAAAAAATAGTAATGAAATTACTTCTGTTGAGTAAACTTTTTATGTCATCTTATAATAAAAGCTGAAAATAGTCCCTTTGTTTCTATTTATAAAAAAAGATGCCTTTTCTATATGTACCCTTGATAAGAGATTTTGAAGAAATCATGTAAGCTGGTCAGCATTTGAATGGTACAGTAGATGTGTTTTAAATGGGAAAAAATTCAGTTGTTGAAATGGACCTTTGTTTTTACATTAAATGTTTATTTGAAATCAAATGATTTTGTACATAAAGTTCAGTAATATAAAAGGTGTATTCTCTTTTTTTCATGAACTAAGGCAATTTCTAACAGTTAATCAGACTCCATTCTATGTATGTATAAGCCCCCAGTGTACAAACTCATGTCAATATATTCCCTTTTCTAGACCACTATTAATGACTATTTACTTAAGCAGCTTATTTTGCTGTTTCATATTTGTTGCATTGAACATGGAATTTTTCCTGAAAAGGAGGGAATATTTTATAAAATTATTTTTGTTTGCTGTCCTGTAAGCACACAATATGATCCTGATAAAATGGGGATTAACTGATTTATATGTAGAAATTTGCTTTTTTTTACTTAACTCTTCAGCCAATAAGCTAAACTGTATTACACTGCCACCAAACTATCCCCTATTCTCAGTATCTTTTTACAAAGTAGTATATGTAAACTTCTACCATGTATTTTTACTCTTGATGCAGTAAGAAGAGAATGCCTTCCCTGGAGTTGGGCTGATGATTGGTCTCAACCACTTAATAGCTGTGCAAGTCACTTAACTGTCAGCCTCAGTTTTTTTAACTTTAAAATGAGCTGTAGAAGGAAATGATAAACCAATCCACTGTCTTTGCCATCAAAAGTTGAACTGGGGTCAAAAAGATGCCTAAATTGAGACATTTACACTTGTAGAAGATATTTAAGGAAGTTTAAAACCTTTGCATAGCAGGAAATTGTTTCTGTGACACTTGAAATAGGTTATAAATAAACATAGTTAAGTGATAGAAATGTCCAAGAGGTAGGCTAGAGCAGTATTGCTGCAATGGGTAAGCTAAGTAGTGAGGGCCCTTGACAGTGACATGGCAACTGTTAGAGAGGAGAGATAGAAAGAATCAAGGACAAGGATACTTGTAGTAGTCTAAAACTAAAAAGGTGATCTACTATTTTGACAACTGATATTGTGGAAGCGGTCCCTTGTTAGGGAAGTTGGATTGAAGTTCAGCTTCACTAGGTCCTGACCAAATATTGTTCTGGCATAGCTTGGTCTTCTAAAAGCTAGGTGTTTTCCCAGGTCATAATATGTGGCAATATTCATCAAAAGTCATTAAGGTTACTTAAAAGGAGAGACCCAAGAATGACTACTCTTCCTCCTAGAAAATATAAGCTGGGAGGTAACTTCGTTTTAATCCAAGATGAAAAAAAAATCGGGACAAGAAGACCCTTAGACTTTATGTCCAAAGCATTCTGCGCCAAAACAATGTCCAAATGGACTTAGCCTTTAGTCCCATTTGTTGTCCAGTTGAGGAAATTTGGAGGTTTGTAAACCCCAAGATATCTTACCAGGCCTTTGAGATCAGATTTGAACCCAGGTCCTCCTGACTCCAGGGCCGGTGCTTTATCCACTTCACCACCTAGCCGCCCCAGGAGAGACTTCTTGATGGAGAATGGGAGAGTTGCAATTAAGGTAGTATGATCTTACTGGCCAAACCTGCCAAATGATTGGATTTGTGTGGTGAGAGGAGGAAGAATTAAGATCACTCTAGGCCATTGAGTCTCAGATTCAGGATTATGGTGTCTAGAGATTAGAGGATTGGTGATTATCCATATTGGGCCTGCTAATATTGACATGCGCCCTGGTTATCCCTGGCAATGTACTGGAGCTCCAAAGGAAGATTAGGGATGGTGTATAAATTTTAAATTGTACAATAGAATAGTCAAGGAAAAGTGAGATTAGCAAAAGTGCAAAAATGAAAAAGGGTCCTAGAAAGAACCTCCAGGACCAAAACAAAACTGGGAAGGTGGGAAATAGCAACCTGGAAATTTTCACTTAAGGGGAGATAGCACATGTGCAGGAGGGAGTGATCACAACTATTATAAGCTAGTTGAATGATAAACTTCATCAGTAAATCTACTGATAACCCCAGGAAGGAATAGAGGCATTAGAGGGAAAAACCGAAGAGGTGGAAGATGAGGAATAAACCCAATTACGGAAGTAAATAGTCATTAATAGGAATTTGGTTATTTTTTAGTGTAGGACAACATAGATTGAACGGGTAAAAGAGCCAAATAAAGTTTGAAGTAATTTGGAAGTCTGCATTTTATACATCAATGATAGAAGAGCTTTTACATGGAGGAGGTAGATTATAGATGGGCCAAGCTGCAATTTGAGACAAAAAGATGGGATCAAGGGGGTAAGGACAGGGCAAGGAGAAGACATCTTCATTAATATTGACAAGAACAAAGAAAAAAGGGAGTATGGGGGGGCTAGGTGGTGTAGTGGATAAAGCACCGGCCCTGGAGTCAGGAGTACCTGGGTTCAAATCCAGTCTCAGACACTTAATGACCTAGCTGTGTGGACTTGGGCAAGCCACTTAACCCCATTTGGGAGTAGTTTAGTAAAGGATTCCTGAATAGAACAGAGGAATGAACTCTGGACTAAGGGTCTCTTATTTTCTCAGTAACAGGAGGTGAAATTCTCGAGACAAAAATGAAAAAACTTGAGGAAATTTAAATTGGAAAATTGTTGAATGAAGTAGGATAGTCAGGGAAGAAAAAAAAAAGCTTGCTGGGCAGTAGTGAAAACAGTGAAAATACCAGAGGATAGATCTGTAGAGACCTCAGTCCAAACTGCAGCATTCATCTGATAATTTGGTAGACAGATCTTGAGTTCTTTCCTGGGGAGTTTCTAGTGCACCAGTTTTGTCAATTCTAGAATTACAAAGTCAAAAACTAAAGTAAGGCACCTCAGTTCTTTATTAATGTCTTCAGGATATCAGTTCTGAGATTACTACAATCAGGATCTTTGTTCCAGGTCTGTCATTTGGGGTCTCTGTTTTGTAATTTTGGATAACTAAATGATTTCATTAGGTTTATATTTCCAGTTCTGAGTTTTGTTCAGTTTCTACTTCTGTTCATTGCTTATATATGAATTCATTAAGATTTCCTATTGCATCTCTGTATTAGTTATTTCCTTCATTATTTCCTCTCTTTTTGGTTTCTTAACTCATATGATCAGCCAGGATATACAGCTTTCACTCTCAGTTTTGGGAGCAATAGCAATGGAAAAACAGAAATATCAATTTACTTACTCTATTGCTTTTCTTAAAAACAGTTTTTGTTCAACATCTTTCATTGTATGCATTTGGGGTGCCTATCAGGATCCACCTAAATGATTTCTTCCTATGGCTTCTAATATTTTATTTGATTCAGCTGTTGCACAATATTTTTCTTTGTCATGATTTAAAAACACTACTTTGTCTTTTCTTGGTTTAGCTGGATTTTTTTCCTTTTCTTTTTCATGTTGTTGAGGAATCTGAGAAACCCAACCCTATGGACTGATCTCTGAATGTTTCCTAACAGAGCTTCAAGTAAGCTCAAGAATGAATTGTGTTACCAGTCTGAATTAGTTCACATTATAATCAGGCCTAGTAGAATGTGTCAACCATGTAGTTTCCTTTGGTAGATCTTTTTCTCCTGGATGTCAGATACCATTTCAAACGGATTCATCAGCAGTATTGTTTTAAGTAACATTGTTCATAATTTGAGTGAAAATCAATATCTGGATTAAGTTCAAAGAAGTCTGAGTTAGGACTACAGTAGAATTACAGTTTCCTTAAAAGAGTAAAGTACATGAGTTAAATGACTGAAAGAAGACAAATGAATTTTGCTGATATTGAATGTTGACATTTTTCTTATGTTATAATATGTTTAAACAAAGAACATCCCTGCCTCACTAAAAAAAAGCATAAATTTCATTTAAAGAATAGGTCCTACAAGAACCAGGTTTACTAAGTCTCCTGCAAAAAAAAAAAAAGCTGCACATGTGTTTTGTACTTTATTTTATTCAAGTTCAGTTCTAATAGATAATGCATTTTTCTTTGTCACAACCTATCACAAACCAAAATGAAAGACTGCTAAGACATAAAAAAAAAAATCAAAGGGACAATGTCATGATTGTCAAACAGGGAAATAAATCCCATAATAAATTATCTTACAAAAATATCAAACTTGTTTTTTCAAACATGTTCCTACCGATAAAAAAATTCACATTAATTTTTTTAAGTTGGTATAGCTAGTTAAGACCATTATTTTAACACAGTAGGGCTAAAAATAAATATTTTACACAAATGTAAAGTCATCTCAAAAAAAATCAAGTATTTTCTGTTTGGTCAGTCCTTAAAGGACAAACAAGCTGATAAACGAATACTAGAGATCATGTGCCATATGCACACATGCACACGCGCACACCAATAAACGTAATACGGCTAACACTGTATATACTACTTCTCGAAGTAGTTTTACCCTGTCAACATACTCTAGAATATGTCAAACTTCACTGTAAAGTTTGAGTAAAAGAAAATACTTTGGTAAAATTAGTATACACTTTTCTTTTTTGCTTCAAGCACAAAAAAATAGATGCGTTGAAGACTATTAAGTATTATTACTGAATGCAAAAATTCAACACTATTTTTAAGAATCCCTGAACGTATAAGGCACACTGGTAAAGAATAGCTAATCTAAGGAAAGAGCAAAAAAGGATTTTGATTGCTAGCTGGATCTTTTTTTTTTGGTTATAAATTAAAAGATATATAGGAAGAGAAGGTAAACGTAAAAAAAGGAAACAGGAATGTTCCACAATCTGCAATTCTGAACAACTATAACATACAATGTGGAACTTACATTCCATCTACTGCTGTTAGTGAACTACAACTGCATCATGCCTGAAAGCTTTTATAAAACTTTGGTCTTAAAATATGCAGATTTAATTAATTGTAAGAGCATGTAAATGTAGTTCTATTATAACAACCAAGGTTAATAAGCAGTGAAAGGTTTTGGGACAGGCTATGTAAGAAACTCCTTTCCCATATATCCCCACCTCCACATTTAATTCTGAGAAATCCATTTAAATTTTATAATGTGGAATTTGCTTACCATATACTTGGAAATAAACTTGACTGCATTATGCTTTTGTCAAAAAAATACATATATTTTTAAATGAATCCTGTTAGAAACACATTCAATTTCTAAACTGCCTATCTGAGAGATGAATCTGGCTTTGTCACTTAATCAAACCTGGATGAGAATATCTCTGATGCTAAAAATCTTCAGTCTGATACTAATTAAACAAAATACTAAAACACTAATACTTTCCAACCAGGGTAAAAAAATGAACATCCAAAATAAAGAGATACATATGATTGATCAAGTAACCAGTCAAAAACCACTTCCCTATTATTAGAGCTAATAGTTACTCTCAGCTTAAAGCTCCCAGCATCATTATTATTAGTGGTAACGAGGGTTACTGCTTCCATGTCGAACGTGACTGTCGTTCCAGAAGTAACTGCTGGCAACTGATTTGTCATCTCCTTCCCGTTTACAAAAACGGCACCTGAAACAAACAGGAAGAGAAAGCATCACTTGCATGTATACATGATAATGAAGCTGAACAAAGAGGCAGAGTCTGGCAGTCCCCTAGAAACTACTGAAACCCTGAGTCCATGATAGGCCGGTTTTTATTTTGGATAAGTTAAGAATCTAAGTTATTTTAACAAATTCTGTGGCTTAAATAGTTCAGAATGTCAGTCTTTCACAGATCATAACTAAATGATTTGTTCCCAGTACAATGAAAGACACAGCTGTGTCTGATGATGTAAAAACACTGACTCCTCTAAAACTGATTTCACCAAGGGGATCATTGTGTTACAGTTGAACAGTCGACTGGGACTTAGGAAGGGTCCTTAAAGAGACTGTGGATCAGGAGATCTTAACCTTTTTTGTGTCATGGATCTCAGCATTTTGGTGAGGCATATGGATCCCAGTGCCCCCCCCCCAATGTTTTTAAATGCATAAAATATAGAGAGAGGATTACAAAAGAAAAGAATCATACTTAAATAGTTATTTAAAAAACACAAAACATTTTCACAGACCCTGGTTAAGAAGAACCCTTGCTCTAAGTTCAATTCCTTTACTTTACACATTGAAAAAAATGGAGACTCCACCATCTCAGAACTAGTTATCTGGTGAAGGGAAGATCTGAACCAAGATATTCAGTCAATGATTGTCCATTGTATTATACTGATTCCCTAAGCTGGATTAGTTTTGGTTTGGCCATGAAGTAGGGAGTGTGACATTAACCAAACTGTCCCATTCCCTTAATCTGTCAAATTCAGATTATAAGATACATGAAAAGTTGTAGATGAGATAAACTATTTCATCTTACAGTAATATACACATATATGTATGTATAGAGACCTTAATTCTCTTTTACCAGTCATGATTTGCAGAAGAATGTCTTACTGTTTTATGTAGACACAAAATAAGTTATTCCTTACCATTTGTACCAATACACACTGCTTGATCTCGTTGTAGAGAGTCATAGCCATTCTGTTTTTCTACACAAACTCCTATACTGTCTCGTCTGTCTGGCTGGCCCACAGTTTCAACTCTGTAGGAGAAAAATTAAAGTTAATTAAAAAACAAACCCTAATTTTTTAGTAACCCATTGACTCTAAAATATACAGAGCAATCCCAATGGGAATTTTCCTTTCTGAGAGTCACAAGTTTCTATTTCATACTTAGTGCAAAACTTAGTAGAGTAAAAAAAGTTGTGGTTCTCACACACCCCAATTTTTTCTATCAGTTTATGTGAAGCTCTTGGACTAGAAACATTCCCTGGATAAACCAGGCAAGCCTGCCTCTCTCTCTTTCTCTCTCTCTCCCCTGTGTTAAGCAACAGATCAGCCAAATAACTGACAGTTGGCCTAAAGGAGAAGCAGTATTTCACTCCCTCACATTTTGGGAAAGCATTATTTCTACATGAAAGATGAACATGAAGCTGAGGGTTATCCTGAGAAGGGTTTTGTTAACAGGAAGGTATTTTTACCATCCAACATTTTTTTTTTTTGGTTTTTCAAGGCAATGGGGTTAAGTGGCTTGCCCAAGGCCACACAGCTAAGTAATTATTGTGTCTGAGGTCGGATTTGAACCCAGGTACTCCTGACTCCAAGGCCAGTGCCCAAGTCAACAATTTAATTAAGATATTGGGGGGGTGGCTGGATTGCCCAGTGGATAGAGCACCGGCCTTGGAGTCAGGAGTTCCTGAGTTCAAATCCGGCCTCAGACAATAATAATTACCTAGCTGTGTAGTCTTGGGCAAGCCACTTAACCCCATTTGCCTTGCAAAAAAAAAAAAAACCTAAAAAAAAATTGGGGGGATGTATTTCTATTCAATTACTTCTATTTTAGATCTACTTATCTGAGGATATTAGAAGAAATCTGATATTTCCAAACAGAATCATAAAACTAAAAATGAATAACAAAGTGCAACACAATATGCCAAAAAATCCTCAAAATGGTATTAAATCCTTAGGGAACAAAGTTCTTTAGCCACAAATACATGAAAAGTCATCAATACCTTAGTATGTTTTATGAGAATTGTCTCTCTTTGAACAGAACCACAATGGGTCTACTGGACAATCTGAAACCAAAGTATCCTAATTCCCTTTTAAATGTTTCAGGATGAAGATAGCAGCATTTTACTCTATCTTGCTTTATTTGAATTTGCATTTGTATACATTTCTAAAAAATATGATTTGTTAAAAGCAAAAAGCTAATATTTCTAAAATGCTGAACTTCTGAAAAAATTCAATAATATTTTGTCTTGACAAGATACAGATGCTCCAAAAAACACTTTACATATATCATATGCTGTAAGACATAAGAACTCATGACTCAAGTATGACCAAAATGACTCTTCACATCTAACCCCTTTATTCATCTGAACTCCATTTTGGTATAGGCAGATGCTAATCTCATAGAGCTACTTTGAAATGTTTATTAAAAGAATGAATAAATTATAAAAACAAGTCTAACAAAGAAAGGCAGGAAAGTCTTGTTACTATCAGATTACATTTAATAGGGATACGGAGTAGGGAAACATCTCCCAGCAGAGTCAACTCTCTATGTCATTTCAGATTGGCCCTTTTCTGCAACATGGTTAAGTAACTTCACAGAATTAAGAGTCAGATTGGGTCAGAAGTGGAATTGGAACCTGGGTCTCCCTGACTTTGAGGTCGGTTCTCTATCCATATGCTATATATATATATTTTTTTTAAGTAAAAATTAACTGTATATAATAAAAGTTCAGTTTCATATATAATTTATTATTTGTATATTAAAATGCTCATGTTTATCAAAAGCCTAGTAAAAAAGATTTTTTAAAGTCATAGAAATTAATAGAATGATTTAGATTAAAAAAAGTTACATTTAAAAAAAACCTAAATTTACCCCAAAATCTTATGATTAAGCATATAACAAACTAATTTACCAGAATTCCTTTAAAATAAAGGAATTTTCTTAATGCACATTAAATGATTTAATATATGGAAATCCTGTTTACATTCAAATTAGCAGAAATGCATCTTATTTGCATAAAAATAAGACTTCTTTAAAGTAAAATTTTCATCTGCCTAAATTCTGACCCATTTTTTTCTTTACATAAGTATTTCTGGGGAGGAAAAGGACACTTGAATAACAGGAAATATTTCTTTTTGCTTCCATTGCTTTTCAGCTAACCTCAAGCTCACAAAAAATACCACAGTAGTCCTAACTCTCTTAAACTGCAATGATACATTGATTAACAAGTTACAGAGGATGAAGAAAAGACGTGGTTGTTGTGCACCCACACAACTTTCTCACATGCCATCCACCTTGTGTGTTAGTTATTACATTGTCCAAGGCCAGCTGGGTAGGAAACCAAAAAAGACCTGGTGGTGTCCTATGAATGGCTTGCCAAGGAAGATCTTAGGACTATCACAGTCTAGTAGGTAGAAGGGGGGGAAAGACTGGGGGGTAAAACGAAGAGCAAGGAGGCTACTGAAGAGGTCAGAAGGAAGGCTTCTCAATCATTCCAAAGATGGATGGTCTTTCTTTTGAATGATCTTTTCATGGGCTGGTTGTAGGGCTGGCTTGTTTTGTTGTAGATTCCATCTCACCATCATGGTTTGCCCTGGGGAGTTGTATCATGCCTGGAAAATCTCGCTCGCCACTCGGAAACACTACCTACCTCAGCAGGTAGTGGTCTCAGGTCCAGGTCTCTAAGAGGTCGTTTCTGATTCCTTCAGTTGCTACATATTTTCCTTCCCTACATCCCACTCAAACTACATCATTATTTTCTACCAATGCATTATGTGTACATGATGCCTTCCAGAAGGAATCTGTGCTCCTAGATGGCAAGGACATTTAGTTTTGTTCCTACAACTAATTTAGAACTCTGCACTCAAAAGATATTTAATACACACTAACAGCAACATTAGGGTAAGGATCAACCTTAATGGACTTGCTCACTCCATCAGGGACAATTTTAGGGTATCTGAGATGGAGAATACCATCTGTATCCAGAGAAAGAACTGTGGAGTTTAAACAAAGATCAAAGATTATTACCTTCAATTTTTTAAAAAGTTGTCTTATGCACTACATGATTTTGCTATTTCGAATATTTTTTTTTCTACCTCAAGGATATGTTTTTTCTCTCAACACATTCAATTTTGATCATGGAAACAATGATGATCAGATTGCCTTCTGGGAAGGGGAGGGAGGAGGGAAGGGAAGGTGGGGGGAATAGTGTAAAATTCACAACCTTATAAAAAATGATAGGTAGAAACTATTATTGTCTGTAATCGGAAAACAATAAAATATTTACTGAATAAAAAGGTAATTAAATAAATGTTTACTGAATTTTGAATATACATCCACATTCCCAAAATCATTAAAAACTATTTACAAACAAAATTATAGACCCTTGAAGTAAATATGGGGATCAGAGGTTAATGGGGCCATCACTTGGGGAGGATGGAATGATGATAATGTCTAAGAGCAAGAAGGTAGGGTTGCTCAACTAGTTTTACTTCTGTTTTCTCAGGAAAGAAAAATGCATGATCCCACAAAGGACAGTGGAAAATGGATTATTGGTAGCTGACACCCAAGACAGCTCATGTGAGTTAAGAAGAAAGCACCTAACTGCCTTTGTGTTCAATTTTTCTTGGTCTGGCCAAACCACAATCCAAAGAACTCAAAGAAGTGGCAGATGTGATGGCTGAGTTACTCAAGTGTCCTAGAGGACTAAAAAAGGGCCAGTGTGAACATAGTTTTCAAAAAAGGGAACAATGGGACAAGCAAATTTCAGGCCAATAAACTTGACTTTATTTTTTAGTAGAATTCTAAAATGATTAAAGAGTTAGTGAATACCTCCACAAAAAGCCAGTATAGCTTCCCTGAGAAAAGATCAAACCACCCTAACTTTACATCCTGTTTTGAAGGATTTAACTAAACAAATAAACAAATTAGGAAAATGCTAAATAATTTACCTATGGTAAAGCAGTCTCTCTTTCTGTTTTGTAAAACAGATGGACAGAAATGGGATAAAGGATCATATCAGTTTAAATAGGTTTGAACTAATTGAAGGTAAAAACCAAAGTACAATCATTAATCTTTTGATGTCAACTTTGAAAGACACAGAGAACTATCTCCACATACTTCATTTAAAACTTTTATCAATGACCTGAAGAAAAGCATAATCAGAAAATTTGCTGATGACACAGAGCTGAAAGAAACAGATAGCAGCAAGCTGGTTAAAAGAATCAGAATACAAAATGATCCTGACAGGCTAGAACATTGGACTAGCTCTAAAATGATGAGATTTAATGAAGATAAATGTCTTTGCATCAGATTCAAGAAAAGAACAAATACCACAGATATAAGATGGGTCATTGCTAAATGGTTCATGTGGAAAAGATGTGTAGATTGTAATGAGCCCCAAGTACAATATGAATCAACAGTATGATGTGGCAGCCAAAATACATTAATGCGAGACCATGAAGGCAACAGTTCCCTTGTGTTCTACCGGGGTTAGATCACAACTGTAGCACTGTTGAGGGGGGTCACTCTTTGGGAAGGATATTGAAAACATTTAAAGAGAGGAATGAAGATGGTGACAAGATCATGACTTATGTGGATCATTTGAAGGAACTAAAAGAGAAGTTGGGGGAGGCTATAGGATAGCTGAATCCAAATGTTTGAAATGCTAAAGTATTAAAGAGGATTAAATTTGTGCTGATTGCCCCCAAGGCAAAATTAGGAAAGGCAAAATTGAGTAGAAGTAACAGAAGAAAATTTAGGTTGATGCAAGATAAATCTTTGTACTACTTAAAACTATACTAAAGTGAGATGAACTAGTTTAAGAGAAATCATGTTTCCCTCCTCCTTCAAGCAAAAGTAGACATCAGGTACAGAATAAAAAGGTTATTCAGATTTTTAATTCAATTATGTAGCCTTTAGAATTTCTTCCAAAGAAGGATGTAAATTTGTGAATTTAATACTGCCTACATCCCCATCCAAACTCCTCCTTCATAAATTATCAATGAACACCTTTCTAAATAAATCCAATAATGTTTAAACCATTTGAAGATGCTTTAGCAAAAACATTTTGGCCCTTAGTTCCATCCAGTAAATTAGTACCATCCAGATACACACCAAGACTCTGGATTGGAACCCTACAGTATTTAATCTGTTGTTAGGCTTTCTAATACTTTGAGGAGTCCCCTGATAATAAAGGCAGGAGTTTAAGATATGTTGTAAAGAAAAAAATCGTCTGTGTCTTTCAAGCTCCGAATCTATGATTTTTTCACTATGAAACTTATTAGACAATTAAGTCTCTATTAACTTCAATCATACTTTCTGCCATAAATTCAATTCTGATCTGAGTCATTTACTACTTCAAGAAATAGTTACAGAAGATGAATATACAGATGTATCAAGGAGCTTAATTAAAAATGTCTTAAAATTTCCTTGGGACCATCCAAGTCACTAAGTGATAAATTAAAATTAATTCTGACCTATAGGATTTAGGATTGGCTGAGACCTTAAAGATCATCTATTTCATCTCCCTCACTTTATAGTGAAAGACAACTTGTAAAATTCAAAATAAATAAAATCTTAAAAAAATTTCATTCCATCCTTCTCTCCCACCCTCCCTCCCCTCAGTGGCAAACAATCAGGTTAGCACTGTACATACATATTTTTTGATAAACATATTTACAGATTAGTCATTTTTGGTATGAGGAATTAAGATTAAGGGAAAAAGAGATAATTTTTATAAAGTGTTCATCAGATTCTGAAGGGTTGGTTTTTTTGTGTTTTGTTTTGTTTTTCTTCCTCTGGATGGGGATAACATTGTCCATAGCCAGTCTAATACGGTTGTCCTAGTTCTCTAAACTGCTGAAAGGAGTTGCTTCCATCAAGGTTGGTCATCTCACAATGTTGTTGTTAATGTTACATTGTTTTCTTGGTTCTGATCCCTTTACTCAGCATCAAAACCCATATTTCAAGCTTCTCTAGAGTCTGACCATTCATGGTTTCTTATAGAACAATAATATTCCACAGTATTCATGTACCATAACTCGTTAAGGCATTCCCCAATTGATGGGCATCCCCTCAATTTCCAGTTCTTTACAAAAAGCGCTGCTATAAATGTTTTAGAACATGTGGGACTTTTCCCATTTTTGACAATTTCTTCTGAATACAGAACTAGAATTGGAATTGCTGGGTCAGAAGGTATAAACAGTTTTATTGCTCTTTGGGCATAGCTCCATATTACTCTCAGAAAGGCTGGATTCATTCACAACTCCACCAGCAATGTTAGTGTCCCAATCTTCCCACAATCTCTCCAATGTTGATCATTTTCCCTTTTTCTCATCTGGGCTAATCTGATAGGTATGAGGTGATATCTCATTGTTGTTTTAATTTGCATTTCTCTAATTAATAATAATTTGGAACATTTTTTCATATGATTATATATAGCTGTAATTTCTTCAATTGAAAAATGTCTGTTCATATCCTTTGGCCATTTATCACTTGGGGAATGACTTGTAACCTTATAAATTTGATGCATTTCTCTATATATTTTAGAAATGAGACCTTAATTGTTTCCCAGATTTCTGCTTTCCTTCTAATTTTAGCAGCATTGACTTTATTAGTGCAAAATCTTTTTCTTTAATATTGTCAAAATCGTTCATTCTGTAGTTTATAATGTACTTTTTTTTTTTTTTTAGGTTTTTGCAAGGCAAATGGGGTTAAAAGTGACTTGCCCAAGGCCACACAGCTAAGTAATTATTTAGTGTCTGAGACCAGATTTGAACCCAGGTACTCCTGACTCCAGGGCTGGTGCTTTATCCACTATGCCACCTAGCTACCCCTATAATGTACTCTTAATTCTTTTTTGGTCATAAATTTGTCCCCTTTCCATAGATCTGATAAATAGAATATTTCTTGGTCTATTAATTTGTCTATGGTGTCACCCTTTATGTCACAATCCTATACCCATTTTGACCTTAATCTGGTATGGGGTATGAGATATGGATTTACGCCTAGTTTTTGCCATACTACTTTCTAGTTTCCCCCAACAATTTTGTCAAATAGCAAGTTCTTATCCCAGAAACTGATGTCTTTGGGTTTGTCATATAGTATATTGCTGCAGATTTTTACTGTGGTTTCTTTTGACCCTATCCTAATCCATTTATCCATTACTCCATTTCTTAACCAGAGCCAGGTTAATATGTCTCTTGCTTTATAGTACAGTTTTAGACATGGTAGAGCTAGGCTACTTTCCTTTACAACATTTTTTTTCATCAGTTCCCTTACTATTTTTGATCTTTTGTTGTTCCAGATGAAATTTGTTTCTACTTTTTTTCTAGCTTGGTAAAGTAGTTATTTGATAGTTTGATTGGTATGGCATTGAATAAGTAATTTAATTTGAGTAGAATTGTCATTTTTATTATATTAGCTTGACCTAACCATGAACATTTCAAATTCTTCCATTATTTAGATCTGACTTTATTTGGGTGAGAAGTGCTTTATAATTTTATTCATACAGATTCTGGATTTGTCTTAGAAGGAAGAGTATTTAATGTTGTATATAATTATTTTAAATGGAATTTCTCTTTCTATTTCTTGCTCTTGGACTTTGTTGCTCATATATAGAAATACTGATGATTTATGTAAGTTTATTTTATATCCCGCTACTTTGATGAATTTGGGATTGTTTCAAGGAGTTTTTAGATGATTTTCTCAAGTTCTTTAGGAATACTATCAAATCACAAAGTTCAAGGACTATTCCCTTTAATTTAGAAAAAAAATCAGATATCTTTTTGTCTGATCTTCTTACCTCTTAGACTTCTTGTCTCTTCCTTAAGGATATAATTTCTCTCTCATCACACCCAATTTGGATCAAGGTACAACATGGAAACAAAGTAAAGACTGACAGATTGCTTTCCATGGGGGTGGCTGGGGGGAGGGAAGTAAGATTGGGGGGAAAATTGTAAAACTCAAATAATATCTTTAATAAAAATAAATTTTAAAAAAAGGAATGTTAATTAATAAAAAAGTCATTAAATTAAAAAAACAAACAAAAAATACTATCAAATCATCTGAAAAGAATGAAAGTTTTGCTTCCTCATTGCCAATGCTGATTCCTTTAATTTCTTTTTCTTTTCTTATTGCCACAGTTAGCATCTCTAACACTATATGAATGATAATGGTGATAATCCTTGTTTTACCCTGATTTTATTGGAAATGCTCTGAGTTTATTTCCATTACATATAATATTTATTGATGTTTTAGATAGATACTATTTATTATTTTAAGAAGAACTCCATTTTATTCCTAAACTTTCTAGTGTTTTTAAAAGGAATGGATGTTGTATTTTATCAAAGGTTTTTTTCAACAACTATTGAGATAATCATGATTTCTATTGGTTTTGCTATTGATATGTTTAATTATGTTTAGTGTTTTCCTAATGTTGAACCATCTCTGCCTACCTGGTATAAATCCTAATGAACATTGTATATTATCTTAGTAATAACTTGCTGTAATATTATTGCTAAATTTTTATTTAAGATTTTTGCATCAATATTCATTAGGGAGATTGTTCTATAATTTTCTTTGTCTGTTTTGGTTCTTGCTAGTTTAGGTATCAGCACCATGTGTTGGTATCACAAAAGCAGTTTAGCAGAACTCCTATTTTTTTAAAATAGTTTATGTGGAATAGGAATTAATTGTTCCTTAAATGTTTAGTAGAATTCACTTGTAAATATGTCTGGACATGGAGACTTTTTCTTAAGGAGTTTATTTCCTCTTCTGTTAATCTGGGCAGTTTATATTTTTGTAAATATTCATCCATTTCACTCAGGTTATCCAAAGTATTGGCATACAGTTTGGCAAAGTAGCTCTGAATTATCTCTATATTTTCCTCCTCATTGGTGGTTAGTTCACCCTTTTCATTTTTGTTACTGGTAATTTGGTTATTTTTTTTTTCAGGGCAAATGGGGTTAAGTGGCTTGCCCAAAGCCACACAGCTAGGTAATTATTAAGTGTCTGAGACTGGATTTGAACCCAGGTACTACACCACCTATCCTCCCCTTCTTTCTTTTTTTTAATCAGATTAACCAAAGGTTTGTCTATTTTATTGGCTTTTTCATAAAACTAACTTTTAGTTTTATGGTTTTCTTGCTTTCAATTTTATTAATCTCTCCCTTGATTTTCAGAAATTTCTAATTTGGTATTTAATTAATGATCTTTAATTTGTTCTTTTCCTAGCTTTTTAAGATGCATATCCATTTCATTGATCTTTTCTTTCTCTATTTTATTCAAATAGGCATTTAGAGATATAAAATTTTCCCTCAAAACTACCTTGGCTGCCTACTATAAATTTTGGTATGTCATCTCATTATTATCATTTTATTGGATATAAATATTGATTGTTTATATTATTTGCTGTTTGATTCACCCATTAAGATAAAGTTATTCAATTTCCAATTATTTCTTGGTTTATCTTTCTATGACCCTTTGTTACATGTAATTTTTATTTCACCATGATCTAAGAAGTGTGAATTTATTGTTTCTTCCTTTCTGCATTTGTAAGGTTTTTGTGCCTTAGTAAATGGTCAGTTTTGGAATAGGTGTCATGTACTGCCGAGAAAAAGGTATATTCTTTTCTATTACAATTGAATTTTCTTCAGAAGTCTATCATAACTAAGTTTTCTAGGATTTCATTCACTTTCTTAACTTTCTTCTTGTTTATTTTGTGGTTGAGATTTATCTAGTTTTGAAAGAGGGAGACTGAGGTCTCCCACTGTTAAAGTTTTGCTGCCTATGTTTCCTCGTAATCCACTCAGCTTTTCCTCTAGGGGAAAGCTATACCACTAGGTGCATACATGTTTAGTAAAGATATAGCTTCATTACCAATGGTGCCTTTTAAGAAGAAGTAGTTTCCTTCCTTATCCCTTTTATACATAGCTGATTAATTAAGTCTCTCATCTGCTCAGAAACCTTCAGTGGCAGCACAATCTCTATGAAAAATACAAATCCCTTATTCCAGCATTCAAGGCCATCACCATCAGGGGGCACCCTTTCTTCACATCACCATTTTTTAATATAGTCTACATTTCAGTCAATTATGTATTTGTACAGCCTGACCCTCATAGTTAGAATGTACTTCCATTACAATTCTGCATATAAAACTCCTTCCTCCTTTCAAAGTCCACTCAGGTGTCATATCCTCACAAACCTCCCCTGGCTTTTCTATACCAGATCCCCCTAATTCCCCAACAATTCACTCCTCTCTGTGTGACCACTCCCAAGTCTTTATTTCATTCTAATTGCATTTAACAGTATTTGGGGCTCATCTTATTAGACTGGAAAAACATTTTCATTTATGATACTAGCAATTTGGTTTTCTTATTTCTTTTTTTAATCAAATTGACCAGAGGTTTATCAATTTTATTGGTTTTTTCATAATACCAACTTTTGGTTTTATTTATTAATTCAATAGTTTTTTTTGCTTTCAATTTTATTAATTTCTCCTTTAATTTTTAGAATTTCTAAATTTGGTATTTAATTGGGGATTTTTGATTTGTTCTTTCTCTAATTTTTTCAGTTGCATGTTTAGTTCATTGATTTCCTCTTTCTCCAATTTATTCATAAGCGTTTAGAGCTATAATATATCCCCTGAGAGTTGCTTTGAATGAATCCCATAGGTTTTGGTATGTTGTTTCATTATTATCATTATCTAGGATAAAATGGTTAATTCTTTCTATAATTTGTTTTTTGGTCCACTCATTTTTTAAAATGAGGTTATTCAGTTTCCAGTTTGTTCTGGGTCTATATCTCCTTGGCCCAGTATTGCATATGACTTTTATTGCATTGTGATCTGAGAAAGATGTATTCACTATTTCTGCCTTCTGCATGGTGGCCTTTACTTCTAACAAGCACTTAGTAAATGAATGTAAAATAGGGATCCCTATAGTACTTGACTGAGAGGTTGTTGCAGTGACCAAGGAAGGTAATACATGCAAAGATTTTTGCCGACATGAAAGTGTTCTAAGTTGGTTCTTCATCTCTGAATTAGGGCCATGCACAGGAGAATCTGTAAGGAGTACTTGATTATGCCCCTTTCTGATCAATTTAACTGTGACAAAGACAAGTCATTCCACCAAGCTGAACCTATCCCCTCCCATGTAAAACCAGAGAACTAGACTAAAGCACTTTTCTTCTTCATCACACAGTCTATTTAATCAACTCTGGCTTCTTTCCCAAGTCCTTCACTTGGTTATCAAAGGAATAAATACTGCCATCTTACAAGACTCACTTTCTTGCAGAGTTAAGTGAAAGCACTACACCAAACTCATCTTCTTTTTTTAAAAATTTAAATTATTTAAGGCAATGGGGTTAAGTGACTTGTCCAAGGTCACACAGCTAGGTAATTAAGTGTCTGAGACCAGATTTGAACAAAAATCCTCCTGATTCCAGGGCCAGTGCTCTATCCACTGCCCCACCTAGCTGCCCCCAATTTATCTTCTTCAAAACTCTCATTCTAATACAGTCTAATTTGGGTCTTCTTAAAAGAAAGATAAGCATCAGCTCTTAGATCAGACATTCAAGAACATATAGATTCTTTAGGAAAATCTCCATCAACAAAGAGAATTTGTCTGGTCACACAATTTGTCAAAAACATAACTAGAGGGGTGGCTAGGTGGCATAGGGCAAGCACCAGCCTTGGAGTCAGGAGTACCTGGGTTCAAATCCGGTTTGAGACACTTAATAATTACCTAGCTGTATGGCCTTGGGCAAGCCACTTAACCCCATTTGCCTTGTAAAAACCTAAAAAAAAAAAAAAGACATAACTAGAAGCAAAAATAAGGTAGGAAGTTAAGGGTTCATTGCAGACCACAATGGGAAGGGGCTTCTGTACCCTTTAAAATAATTAAACTACTAACTAAATTAAGACCAAATATGCCAGTGAACTCAAAATCATCATGTGAAAATGTCAAGGCAGAAGAACAGAGAGAAGATATCAAGATTACTGACAAGGAGGTAAAGTTGTGTTAGGACAGGGAGAGGTCTGGAGGCTGAACACCTGCAAAAAGAAAGAACAGGGACCTCCAGGTCAAATCCCAACCTGCCAGTCCCTGTCTGTGTAATTTGACAAAGTCACCTAACCACTTTGGGTCTCCACATTTTCATTTATAAAAGGAGAGGACTGGAACTCAAATCCAGAGCTAGAAGCAACGGGCATCACAAGCTCCTCTCTTTCCAGCAAAGCAAGCTTGAGGAGTGTCACCTGTCCAGAAGTCTAGTTGACTTCTTTATGTATTTAGAATGATATTTTGAATAAGGATTATAATTACATTAAAGCATGAAAGACATACACTACAATTAGTAATTTGTTTGGGATCTGGAATATTTTCTTTTTTTTTTTTTGCAAGGCAATGGGGTTAAGTGACTTAGTGTCTGAGGTCAGATTTGAACTCAGGTCCTCCTGACTCCAGGGCTGGTGCTCTAGCCACTGAACCACCTAGCTGCCGCTCAGAGAAACTCTTTTTAAAAGTATATCTTCTTTTAAAAGTTGTAGATTTCTCTCTGAATCTGGTACTGCAAGTTAAAGCAAGCATGGCTTTAGAAATATAGTCAGCTGCAGCTCCCTATTGACATACTTTCAAATGGTGCTTAATTTTCTTTCTCTTCACAGAGGGATTTATTTTGATATTTGACAGGACTGGCTTTGATAGTGATAACCTGCTTTTTAAAAAGGCTCCCTTCATATAGTAACACTGCTGGTTTCTTTCTCCTTGTTCAGGCCAGAATTGACATGTTTTTTTACAGGAGGCTGAAAGACTAATTTGTTCTAGAAAGAAACAGTTTTGTCAGATTGAGTGGAAACAGGAACATGTCTACCACTTTTTACAGCCTCATTGAGGCCATGTGTTGTTAACTGTGGCCTTATTTTAGGAGTAGTTGAAGGCTTCTTACTTGCCAAAGGACTTTCATTCTGATATTGTGATGACTTGAGATAAATAACTTTAGTCTGGATGACTATGACAATAATAGCCAAAGCACAGAATCTGGGCCAAATTAGCATCTTGCTTCAACTTCTCTGCAGCCAGATGTTTCTTCTAGGTATCTACCTTTTATTTTTAGGTTTTATACATTTATAGTTATAGGCAGGTACTTATTTTGAATGTATGCTATTACAAAAACTATCACATATATTCAGACAGAATTTGAAACATAAGGAAATTGATTTCACATGCATAAATGTAATTGCTGAATAAGGTTTTTTTCTCAGAAAGGTGCTGTTCATGAGCATTTCTACAAATTCTCAAACTCGCTTCATATCTCTCAAGATGCTGTCCAATATAAGTATATTATAATGCATTCCAGCAGTCCAAAATAAAAGTTCAAATTCACAGACAACAGCTTCTTACTATTTATCTTAAGGCAAAAGGTCCAGCGAAGTGAAACAATTGATTTTATGGTCATGTTCACTTGGTGGCACTTTTGTAGTTTTATCACAGTCCTCAGAATAATATGCATCGATATCAATGGCTGAATTAATCCAGAACATGGAGGACTACAAAGGAACAACACTACTTTTTTTCCATTGCTGCTGTATTTATTCTCGATTAGCATTTTCTTTGTCATCAATTTAAGAGTTGTTGAAGGGCAGCTAGGTGGTGTATGGATACAGCACTAACCCTGGAGTCAGGAGTACCTGAGTTCAAATCCGGCATCAGACACTTAATAATTACCTAGCTGTGTGGCCTTGGGCAAGCCACCTAACCCCATTACCTTGCAAAAACTAAAAGAGTTGTTGAGTTTCTGGACTACTGATACTTTCTGGAGTAGGTCTTGAGAAATTTCTCCAATCCAGTTAGTTTTAGCTTAAACATGGGTCAGAATTGCCTTATGAGCAGCTGCAGTCATAGGCATCATAGCTGGTATCAGGGGAAGGGCAGGTAGACCAGGTCCCTCCAGCAACAAGTCTGATACCACTGACAACCACAGTCTGATCCAAGCTCGATATTTCCATCACTTATGCTATTGGGAGTCTTTTACTGTTAATTATAAGCATTATTATGTGATTGAGGGAGGAGTGTCAACAAAACAGGACATTCTGATTCTTTTAAATAACTCAAACAATTCGGCTAGAGAAGAAGCCTGTGCTTTCAAAAAATCTCCAAATGCCACCACCCTATCTTTTATCACAAGAAACAGGGAGTTATGTTCATAAGAGATAGAGGGTACATGATATAGCTAACATGGGGCCACATTTGAAAATAAAATCTTACCCTCTTAGGACCTGAAATATGCAGAAAGATTTGCCTGGCTGGACTGAAATATAGCTCCCCAAACTCCCAAAAAACAAAAAGAAAAAAAAATCAAAAATCAAAAATATAGAAATAAAAATCAGGTAAACCTTTTCTTCTCTAAATAAAGTTTTGATTTTTAAGAAGATTCGTTCAGAAATGTGACACTGATATTCACAAATGAGATAACATGAAAATGAACAAACTAAAATACATGAAAGCAATAAGGATTCAGGATATAAATTGTATAACTGATCCTAATGACTGCGAGATCTAACAATTTGATTTTGAGGGAAGAATCCAGCCAGAGAGAATAATTTTATCTTGCTAGTCTTTTTCACACACTCACATCCACAAATGATACACAAAACTTGGAACAAAACATTCTTTGACATCTTAATCTGTAATGCTATTACTACATTTACTTTTTAATACAGATGAATTACAGTTGGAACTAGTATTGATTTCACTACCAACCTGCTCATTTTCTAATTAGCATCTCAAAGAAAATGCCCAAGAAACCCAGAACCAAAAAACTTTCTCTAAATTTTTAGTGTCATATTTCAGAAGTAAGGAAGGCTACAGATACTCAAAGAAAATACATTTACCAATCCATCAGCATCTACTTGCCTGAATGTTAATGTCTGCCCACAGAAATAAGTTGGAGCACTGGAGTAGAGAACACCTGTTGCTTGGGAATCATTCCTGAGGGCTATATTTCTTCGACTGCTCAGACTGTATCCCTCAAAGCCAGCTGTCCACTCTTTTTTGGAAGCAAAAATATGAAAAAATTAATGGAAGCATACGCTTCCTAAATAAAATTAAGGCTGGAGAAGAATCATTATTCTAAGAGATTATATGTGATCAATATACATGATGCACATATAACATACAGGATATAAATTGGCAGTGATGAGATGCCAATGTTTTAAATAAAGTCATGATGCTCAAATTTTGTGTCTAGTTAATGCTATCTTCTATCTTGACCCCAATCATGATCCAGTTTATTCTGGCTTATTCTAATCTAATTTACCTGAGTAAATTTTATTCCAGTTGAATTTAAAACTAATCTAAAAATACAACTGGGTCTAATTTTTGCTAAAATAACAGAGCTAATTTCAAACCATTCAAGGAAAGGTCCACAGACCTGTTGAATTCCTTACTCAAGTTCATTAGCAACCATGAAATCTTCTCATTTAAGTCACCTTCCATAGTCCTTTCTAGTCCTACCTGTCTAGACCTATATAAGTCACAGGGGAGATCTCTATCTCTATCTCTATCTATCTATATCTATCAATATCTATATCTATATATATACAAACTTCAAAGTGCTTAAAGTATATATGCTATCTATAATTGTTGTCATTACAGATCTAAACAAGGTATTAAGATCTTTCTCAATGATCACAGAGTGCTAGGGGAAGAATGTCATAAAATTCTAAAGCTGCATTCACTCCCATGCTCTAACCTCTAAACCAAGATCCATCTCAAGTAATTGTCCCTGGGGAACTAAAAGTATAAAATGTATTATTTTGATAGTGCTACAGGAAAGTGACAAAATAGTGGCATACCGTGAGGCACCAAGGTAGAATGGCCCATCTGTGGAACACTCCAGGGACTCCATTCCTGTCGACCATCCCCTCGAGCACATACTCTGAACTGATAGTCAACGTGGGGATCTATTTGTAATACTATGAATTCAGTTTCAGAACCAACATAAACATCTTCAAAATGATTTGATGTACTCTTACGAAACTGGAGTCTGTAATCTTGTGCTGTAAAGTCATCATCAACCTGAAGACAAAGGTTTACATGAGCCAAATGATCAAAAGATAATTTCCTTCAATAACACCACTCAGAACTCTAAAGAGAAGCACCTAAGCACCTCTCCTCATGACAACACATAGCAAATTCAGATTAAATGTCAGCTCTACTCAAGAAGGCTATACAAAATACACTGTAGTGAATTTACATTGTAAAATTCTTGAGAATCAAGGATGACAGTCATCTTCCCCATCTGGCACATATGAAGTAATTAATAAAGTCTGTTGAATTGAGTAATTTAAAGCTTCTAGGGAAGATGAACAATTCTGTTTGCTGAAAGCATGTTACACAAATACAACTCTGGAAATGACTCCATAAGAAATTGCTGAAGACAAAATCCAGTATTGGAGACAAAAGATTCACACATTAATTGTCCCCTCTCTGCAGTTGCCCCTATACCAAATTTGGAATAAGACCTTGATTTTTGATGAGCAGGGATTACTAACAGTTATTCCTTCTGTCATCTTTACCACATCTTCTTAAGAGCTCTACGAATTATCATATTCAAAAAAAAAGAATTATCATACTCCATCTGAAATAACATTTTCAAAAGCTGAAGAGTGACCTATAAATAATATATATGTCAACAGCTAAGACATTAAGAATTAAGAGATTAACCCAAATAGACATGAAAAATTAATGTGAAATTTCAAATAATGTAAAGGGACAGCTAGGAGGTGCAGTGGATAGAGCACTGGACCTGGAGTCAGTAGAACAAGAGTTCAAATCTGACCTCAGACACTTAATAATTACACCTAGCTTGTGTAACCTTGAGCAAGTCACTTAACCCCATTGCCTAGCAAAAAAAACCAAAACAAAACAAAAAGGTGTTTTAAAAGAATAGTGAAGAGGGATGGAGGCAGGTCAGGTAACTTTCAGCAATATCCTCTGACTTTTCTACTGAACATATATATATATCACCAACAGGTGACCAATCCACTACAAAGCTCAGCTGAAAAACTGGTGATGGAAAATGATGTACAGAAAGGTGTGAAGGAAGTAAACAATTGTCTCCTTCACCCTAGAATAGGTAGCTACGTTCAAGTTCTTTTTTTACTACATTTTGGTAAAAAAAAAAAAAAAGGGAATTTTATTCTGGGAAAATAAGAAAATCTGCTGAAGTTCTAAACTTGAAATAAAAAACAAGTTCTCAACCTTTTCCACAAACATTTTAAAGCAAATTTCTTTTTTTTTTCTGTTTTTTTGTTTTTTTTTTTTTAGGTTTTTGCAAGGCAAATGGGGTTAAGTGGCTTGCCCAAGGCCACACTGCTAGGTAATTATTAAGTGTCTGAGCCCGGATTTGAACCCAAGTACTCCAGACTCCAAGGCCGGTGCTTTATCCACTCCGCCCCCTAGCCACCCCCTAAAGCAAATTTCTTAAACTGAATAACTCACCTTACACCATCGTACTATAATACCACCAGGTTTTTCTATAAGCTCTTCTATCTGTACTGGTGGCCGAGATGCAACTGTGCCGTGATTGAAAATATGATCCTTGACTATGGTAAGAATTGAGTCATCCAACTGAGCAGATAAGCACGGCACATCAACCAGCAGAGGCACTTCTGGTAAGCTGGAAAAACAACATTAATGCTTATTATTATTTAAAAATACTGAGACTAGAAAAGAGGATAATTTGATGGAATAAGCAACTGCTCCCTTTCTATATTGTTGAAGCTTTGTAATTTTTCTAGAAACTGGAGTTATGCAACATGTTACTAAGATGTTCCCATTTTACAACCACAAGGAAATTTAACCACAGAGTTTGTAGAAAATTGGTAGGGTCTCAACGGTCAAATGTACAAAGATTAGCCTTTATATCTAAGGAATGTTTCTATTTCAACAAGAAGTTTGGAAATTAAAACCATATGATCTTTCCATTTTTCCTTTTTTTTACATAAACATCTACAAAATAAAAGTCATTATTATTAATTTTTTTTGTAGTTTTTTTTTTTTTTGCAAGGCAGTGGGGTTAAGTGGCTTGCCCAAGGCCACACAGCTAGGTAATTAATTATTAAGTGTCTGAGCCCAGATTTGAACTTGGGTACTCCTGACTCCAGGGCCAGTGCTCTATCCACTGAGCCACCTAGCTGCCCCTATTATTTTAATTTTTTAAAAAATCTTTCTTTCTATAACACTTTCGTTTCTGAATACATCCTCTTTCCCTAATGAGCCATAATTCTTGTAACTAAGAATAAATAGAAGAACAAAAAGCAATTCAGCAAAACTAACCAGAACATCAACCAAATCTAAAAGTATATGCAATGTTTCACACCCATAATCCTTTTCTGTTTAAAAAAAAAAAGGTAGGGCACCACCATTATTTTGGATAAGTAATATTGCTTAAGAAAAATAAAAAATAAGGGTAACCCTGGAAATAAATATTCTTCATCTCCATCAAAATCAACTATCTGTAATAAAGAGAAATAGTGTATATATATATATACTAGGTTTTCTCAAAGGAAACTCAAGGTAACAACAATTACTGTACCTGTCCAATTGAATGTGTGAGGCTTTTTTGGTAAAGCTCCATAGCTTTTCATTCTTTTCTCCTACACCACCAAGTATGGCAATCTCACCTAGGACCAGAGAAGAGAAAAGCAGTAATAAGCAGTGTTAAGGGGAAAAAAAAATTACATTTTGGTTATCAAGTGGTAACTGGCAGAATTCTTTTCAAGGTAATGGTTAAATGAAAGGCCAGAAAAAAACAAAACAAAAAAAAAAAACACCACCTACCATATTCCTGAGCTCACACACAAAGAGGAAAAGTACAGATGACTATTATAAGAGGTGCTAGTGAGGGATGGCTCTCTGGGAGAGTTATGGAGAGAAACACAGAAAGAAATTTAATATATTAAAAACAAAATTACCACTAAAATTTTATTATTACTATTTTTTAACACTACTAGCAGGGAAAAAACAGTTCAGTTCAAGTATGGAAGGGGAGAAGGGATGATGATTAAGGGAATAATCATTTGCATGACCTTATATACATTACTAAGTGCTTTTAGCAATATTTTCTTATTTGATTCTTCCAAGAACCTTCAATATAAATGCTGTAACTATCACTCCCATTTTGGAGTTGAGGAAACTGAAGATTAAGTGACTTGCCAGGAGTTACACAACTACTAAGGATTTGAACTCGAGTCTCCTGACTCCAGGATCAGTGCTCTATCCATTGCACCAAGAGCTCATCAGCCTCTGTGAGACCAGGGAAGGCTCTATTTTGGAGAAACAATATCTGGTGGGATATCATGGTTTTCCCAGAAAGACTACTGAATGCCAGTGAAAAAGAGAACTCAGTAACTTCTAACTTTCTCTATCACAGAATCATTAGCAAACATAGGAGAAATGTATATTATTGTATTTGTCAGAATGCTAACACAATTATCTTATAAAGAAAAGGAACAGAATAATATTTTCTAAAATGAATTCCATACAATTTTACTTGAAGATTAGGTTGGGGCAGAACAGTGATTGAAAAACTGATGAACCAAAACAGGACTAAAAAGGATACCCTATATAGCACAGTTAAATAGAATGTGTTGGAAGAAGGCAATAATTTGTGTGGCTACTATTTCACTATCAGACTATCAACACTATCACTATTCACTATCAACAGTGTTAACACTGTTGTTAGGGTCCTAAAGTTTGAAGGATCACATGAACTTTAGAAAAAAAGAACATAGAGGCAGGTCAGTGTAACATAATCTTTGAAATTCTATAAACAAGTTTTTATTTTGCAAGCTAAAAACAGAATTTGAAAATTAAAATACTTAAGCACCATTTACTGTAACAAATATTCATGGTATCTAGAAATTGCTTTCTAAAATTAAAAAAACATATCCTATTCCTTAGGGAAGTGGGTGCATATGCTTGACCTGTACTAAATTGCTTTTTAGTTTGTTTCTAAACTTAAGGCCTCTAGAGGGATAATTATGTGCTTTTATAAAAACAAACTTAAAAAGGCAATTTGCCAGGGTGGCTAGGTGGCTTAGTGGACAGAGCACCAGCCCTGGAGTCAGAAGGAGCTGAGTTCAAATTTGACCTCAGACACTTGAAAATGATCAAGAAATGGCATTAAAAATCCCAGGTAGGGGTGGCTAGGTGGCTTAGTGGATAGAGTACCAGCCCTGGAGTCAGGAGCACTTGAGTTCAAATCTGGCCTCAGACACTTAATAATGACCTAGCTGTGTGGCCTTGGGCAAGCCACTTTAACCCCATTTGCCTTGCAAAATTCTAAAAATAAAAAAAAAGGCAATTTGCCTTAGTTTGTCAATTCATACTGAAGAAGACAAAGATATAATGTCTTTGGTATGAGAAGATCATATGAATGATGTATTAATAATAGTAGGGTGGAGTAAAGTTATTTTCCAGGAGTCATGACCCACAACCTATATTCACGCATGTATCTGTCCTAGCAGGCCTCTTGTGACTAACACCATAGAATCTGAGGAGTCACTTGCAAGGGTAATAAGTATGAGTAAATACATGAAAAAGCATTCTTTGAATTCAATTTTATTTTTAGTTCTGAATTCTCTCTCCCTCTCTCCTCTGCCACCCCTGCCTACTGAGAAAGTAAAAGCAGGGTTGGTCCCTAAACCAAGACAGAGAGCAGTGGAGGGAGGGGGAGGCATAATTCAAAGCCCAAATTTAAGGAATCTGTTTCTTCAAGCTCATCTGTGAGTGCTTCTGACAGCAAAACTAACAAAAAGACCAAGAGGAAAAAGCAATCACTTCCAGAAAAACCCTCAAAGAACCAAAGGAAAGGAAAAAGAGCTGAAGCCCCAGCTGTATCCAACCAAAGGAGCAGGGAGGATCTGCCAGGACTTGAGCCTCTCTGGGAAGGATTCTTAATAGATACTAGAGAAAACTAGATGAGGTCAGAGGCTGAAAGGGGAAAGCAGAGAAGGAAGGCCTTCCAGACTAGACCAAGTTGTTGCCCGTGTATGAAGAAAACAGTAATGTCATGGCACCTGTACTAAAGGATCATCTTAATCAGACTTTCAAACTTGGCTTGTTTTCTGATCTATTGCATACTTGGATTGTCAAACAATATTTGCTATATGAATCTTTTTTAGTATTCATTAAAAGTCTATTCTGAGGGAAGCTAACTGGGTCAGAATGCTTTTCAGTCTCCCACCTGGTATAAAATAAAATCTAAGCTTATGGCTTTTTTTGACCAGAAGTATTAGTTACTGAAAGGTCAATATTAACAATTTGTAGATCTTTTAGTTTCAGTGCAAGGAAGAGCGCTGAACTGAACAATAAACATTCATCTGTGAGAAAAGACAGAGCTTCTCAGGGGCAGCTAAAGTGGTACAGTGGATAGAGGTCTGGGCTTGGAGTTAGGAGAACCTGAGTTCAAATCCAACCTCAGACACTAAGTACTTACTTTGACTTTGAGCAAGTCACTTAACTCCACTGCTTTGCAAAAAACAAACAAAAAAAGATAGGGCTTATCGGGTTTTTTTTCAAGATATCCAAATATTCAAAACTGATTTGACTTTAGCTTTTCCCACTGTCATAATTTCCACTTCTTCCTCCCATTTTTTTTATTTCATTTTTCCTAGAGTGGCTTGTCTTTTTGATGTTTACTTTCATACCTTTCCCTTAATGCTTTAGTGGAACACATGAAAAATTACAGTATCCCTCAGTTAGGTTCCAATTGTCAATTTAAACATTGTATATGGAAGACTTAGAACAAATTCTATTTTTATCAAATATGTATATATGTAAAAATGAACATTGCTTATGTTTTCCCTAAACAAGTATAGGTAATTAACTGCACGGTTCTGTGTAGTTACAAAGCCACTTTGTTTAATCTACAAAATAATCAGAATCTAAATCTTAATTTGCCTTTACTTCTGAATGATGTTAACAAATTTTAGAGCATTTTCTGTAAAATCAGATATTACAGTTAAATTATTTCAGGCCAGGACTTAATAAAAATCCAGAAAGTTTACTGGTCTTACCTTTTTGTTTTTTTTATTAAAGAGTATGAATACCTTATAGACTTTGGTATCAGAAAATATGAATGGTATGTAGACTTTGCCATCAGAGAGATAATTAAACTTAACTATGTTATTATATTGTTATAGTAAAATAAAAATGGGCCGATATATTGTTTTCTTTGACTTTTACAGTAGTCCATAGCGAATTAGATTGTTCTGGCCATGCAATTAAGGGCAAACATACACCTAAGTTAATTTGATTGAACTACACTTGGTTTTTAGCTACTTCATTCTATTATATTAGAAAGTGAGGCCCAGGAATGGTGGAAAAGAGAAAGTACAAACACTTGGACCTAACAGCAAAAGATCTGAAAAAGGCTGTGGTTGCGATCTTTCTGAAATCATGCAAAACCTTGTGAAATGTTTATGTATATTATAGGGCAATATAACTGAGAAGTTAGAAAAGATGGCAAGACTAATGTCTATGTAGCTTCAGACTAAGGCACGTAGATATAAGAATCCCAACATTTTGAACAATTCAGATGATCATATTTTTAGAACAGGATATATACATTTAGGTAAGACAATGAAAAATGAGAAAGCAAGAAAAGTATGAAAGCAAGGAAAGCAAATATGCAGAGTGAAACAAAACATACTCCTGCATTTGTCATTAAAAAAAAAAGCTTTAAGGTTTTCTCTGGCTCCACCTGCTTTCCATTTGCGGGAGGGCAGCAGCAATGTGTTTCATAATGAGCCCTGAGGAGTTGTGGTGGGTTGATCTGATCTACTAAGACTTCAGGATATTGCAGTTACAATATACTTTGTTTTCCTGCTTCTGCTACTTTCCCTCTACATCAGTTCATAACAATCTTCTCAGGAATGATCCCCTTCATCATTTCTTACATCACAATAATAATCCATCACATTCACATACCATTATTGTTCAACCATTCATTCCAAAAAGGGCTGCAATAAATATTTTTGTACATACGGAACCTTGAAAAGGAACTTATTAAGCATTTTCTATATGGTAAGTACTAAGGATACAAACAGTAACTAAACCTCACCTTCTCTTTGGTGGGGTCAACAAAGAAAAGCAAGTTCAACTGCATTGTAAAATAAATGGCACAGCCCAGACGTCCTCAAGGCTGTGTGGTGAAGGGGGTGGCAAGGCCCAGGTGTCCTAGGGTCATAAGACAGTGCCAGGGCACAGAGGCAGGGCAGATTGTGGGCATGTTGTTCTATCTCTAGAAGATACATAGTTGGTGACTTCAATTTTCTTATAACCCAACTATGTAATCAGGAGACAAAGGGAAGAGGTAAAGCAAAAGGAGCAGATGCTTATAGTTGGTGGCAGGTCTTCTCACTGCCTGGTCATCCCAGAGGGTATGTTTTTTGCTTACAAAAGTTTCAGAAGAGAGCAAAGTTAACTAGAACTCAGGCAACAAAAATCAAGCCTCATAACTAAGGCCATGCTGTTCTCTGGCACTTTGTTCAAAGCAATGCAAAGACAAGAAGAGTACCACAATTGACAAGTGATTACTATGTCCCAATGCACAGTCCACATCCAATACTGAAAATGATCAAGAAATGGCATTAAAAATCCCAGGTAGGGGTGGCTAGGTGGCGCAGTGGATAAAGCACCGGCCTTGGAGTCAGGAGTACCTGGGTTCAAATCCGGTCTCAGACACTTAATAATTACCTAGCTGTGTGGCCTTGGGCAAGCCACTTAACCCCATTTGCCTTGCAAAAATCTAAAAAAAAAAAAAAAAAAAATCCCAGGTCATTGAAATAGAAATCTCTGAATCTGGAAGATCCCTCAATTCCAAAAAATAGGTGCTTTGCTAAAGTTATAATATGGAAGGATTGAAGATGATATAAGCCAGCAATGCTACTACGGTACCATGTTCCCAGTGCCAAACTCATGAAGTCCATTGGACCTACCATGTACCCCTTGTCACAAGACTATCACCAAAGTCACTGGGTTCAAATTCATCACCAAGCATTTAAGTTCCTTGATAGTCAAGTCCACAAATTCCAAGTTTACCAGAAATGCTGAAAAAGCCAGACACTGACCAAGTTAGACCATCAAACTCACCGATTAGTAACACTGAGGTCTCTAGGCTCCAAACTGCTTGGTCCAAAAATCTATCAAATAAATGCTTTGCAACAGAAGAACTTGTTTGAACGCTAAGTGCAGTTTGACCCTACCCAAAGCATCATCATCCATCATTTTCTACAAAAAAAGAAAATGATAAGACAAGAACCACCAAAAAGGAAAAGTTTTTTGTTTTGTTTATTTTTTAGTTTTTGCAAGGCAATGGGGTTAAGTGGCTTGCCCAAGGCCACACAGCTAGGTAATTATTAAGTGTCTGAGGCCGGATTTGAACCCAGGTACTCCTGACTCCAAGGCCAGTGCTCTATCCACTGTGCCACCTAGCCGCCCGAAAAGAAAATTTTTTAAGAAAAAAAAAAAGGAACTGAAAAGTAAGAAGGCTAGAGGAAAAGTATGAAATTCAATTTTTTGAACCACATGACTGCTGAAAATATCCCTCTACAAATGATCTCTAGGTCAAAAGCAGGTAAGCCAAAAAAAAAAAAACAGAATTACAATCAGAAGACCTAGACTCAAGTTCTGGCTCTCCTCTTTGCTGGTGTGAAGTCATGGGCAAGTCCCTGGGTTTCATTTCCCTGACATGAAAATAGGAATCCTACCCCTTGCAGTGTGGTGAGAGAGTGGGCCTTGGAGGTTCCTCCCAATGAACTTGAATTCAAGTGCTGCCTGAGGAACAACTCTTAGCTTCTTCTAGTTCTGGGCAATTCTAGAAGACTCTTAAGTTGTAGAAAAAAGTGTCCAGAATTCTCTACACCAATGAAATCACAGATCCACCCCTTATACCTCCTACTTCTTCTACCTCGCTTACAGGTCTTTGATATGTAAGCTTGAAGAATTCATTTATGAGCTACTATTATTTACAAGACTGGTGAGATATTTTGTAATGGAAAACAGAATGAGTTTTGAGAGCCTTTCGTGGGCCCTTTGATACTTGCCTACTCTGTGATCCTCTCTGGGTCACAGTACCCTCTCTGGGCTTCAGGCTACTTACTGAAAATCAAGGTAACAGCAAGATGGCCTCTAGAGGCCCTTCCAACAGTACTAGAGAACTTAAAATCATTAGCTGTGCTTCACTGAGCAAGGAAAAGTCTGAAACTAGCTGTGCTTCTTGTTTACAGGTCATTCTTTGAATCTAATCTAAGGCAAGGACATTCCTGTACATCTGTCATTCTGAATTACACAAGGAGCTTTTAAAAAGATGATCAGGAATATCTTACAAAACCATCAAAATTGGAAAAAGTTTGTTGAACTCAGACAAATTGCTACGATGTCATAATTCTTACAGACACGTGTACATATGCCCCTCTCTTCAGATTTCAGATTTCAAAAATTTGACAGGATCCCAGGTTCCTACCTTCACGGACTAAATCTTCGGCAGTACTGACTCCATGCTCTATGAGTTTCTGACAGTCATCTATTGGCTTGATGGTATCCTGCTCAATGGTGTCCACTTCTTGCAACAGTGACACTAAACGTTCATCCAAGAGCTTCCTTAGGGTTCCCTTTAGATCATTAAAATGTTGCCTGAGGACATCCCTTGTCTGTGAGGCACTCTCTTTGATCTGAAAAGACACAAAAATTGGGAAATCAGAACTTCTAAAAAAGACCATAATAAAACTATATGTCCATATGATCATATAGCACTAAATGGATTCTGAGAGATCACAACTAGTGATAATTCTAGAGTCCTGCTTAGTTATCATCTGGACACTACCACTTGAACTTGGGTTCAAGTACTGGTTCTGAAACTTCCTAGTGTGACTTTGGGAAAAGAAAAAACAATTATTCTTTTTGAAAACTATATATTTTGTTTGTTTTCCAATTATATACAATAATGGTTTCTACCTATCATTTTTGGTAAGGTTTTGAATTTTATAATATTCCCCTCCCACAGAAGGCAATCTGATAATCTTTACATTGTTTCTATGCTATGCATTGATTAAAATTGAATGTGAATAACAATTATTCTAAGAGACCATATATTCATCTAAAAAATGGGTATAATGTAGTACCACAGATTTACTATGAGGATCAAAATGATAATATGTTAAGTGATACGTAAACTTTTAAAGCTCCAATTTTTCAAGTCCAATTACATATGTCGAAAAAAGAACTTATCTTTCTCCAAAACTTCACCCCTCTTCTGAACTTCCTTGCTATATCTCATCACCCAATTTTATAAACTTTGAGCAATCTTTGGCTTCTTACTCTCCCTCACCCCATATATCGGCTCTAATGCCAAGTCTTGGCAAATTAACCATTCCTATTCATACAGCAGGCCCTCATCATTTGTCAATTGAACAACAGAGATCCTAATAGTATTCCTGATTCTAATCTCTCCACTCTTTAAGTGTCTGAGGCCAGATTTGAACTCAGGTACTCCTGACTCCAGGGCTGGTATTCTATCCACTGTGCCACCTAGCTGCCCCTAAAAGTGATATTCTTAAATCAGAGGCATGACATTATTTTTCTAATCAATAAATGTCAATAACTCCCTATTATATCTAGGATCAAACATAAACTCCTTTAACATTTAAGAGTCTTCACAATCTGGTTCCAGACTATCTTTTTTATTTATATACCTTATTCCTTATTTCATGAACTCTATTTGTCTAAAGAAACTAGATTACTTGTTGACTAAAGTAGGCAATAGTTTTATTTTCCTTAGTTTGTTATTAAATAAATTCTGTTGGGGAAAAATTGCACAAGTGTGCAATGAAATATCACTGTGTTGTAAGAAATGACAAATATGCTTAATATAGATAAGAGTGGAAAAACTCACATGACCTGATGGAAAATGACACACAATGACTATAATTACAAAACTGTTTGAAAATATATACTACAAAATTACAAAAAATGTAGTGTGGCCCAAAAGAAGAGATATGACAGGAAACTTTCCCCCTACTCATTTGAAGAGAGTGAGAACTGGGGAAGAAGTCCACAAGTGTAAAATGTTGAGTCAAATTTTTTTTTAAGAAAGATTTTAGGGCAGCTAGGTGGCACAGTGGATAGAACACGGCCTTGGAGTCAGGAGTACCTGAGTTCAAATCCGGCCTCAGACACATAATAATTACCTAGCTGGTTTGACCTTGTGCAAGCCACTTAAACCCATTGCCTTGCAAAAAAAAAATTCATACAAGATTTTATTTATTTTGAGTTTTATAATTTTCCCCTCATTCTTGCTTCCCACCCCCCACAGAAAGTAGTCTGTTAGTCTTTACATTGGTTCCATGTTATACATTGATCTCAGTTGAATATGATGTGAGTCAAATTTTTATTAATGAATCAGATTTTGTCGATTTTCCCCCTCTTTTCTTCCTCTTTGTTTCTTTTTCTTCTTTTTTTTGGCTTTTGCAAGGCAAATGGGGTTAAGTGGCTTGCCAAGGTCACACAGCTAGTTAATTACTAAGTGACTGAGGGTGGATTTGAACTCCTACACTCCTGACTCCAGGGCCAGTGCTCTATCCACTGCGCCACCTAGCCACTCCATCTTTGTTTCTTCTTTTAAAAAATTCTTGAGGTGGCTAGGTGGCGCAGTGGATAGAGCACTGGCCCTGGACTCAGGAGGACCTGAGTTCAAATCCGATCTCAGACATTTAATAATTACCTAGCTGTGTGGCCTTGGGCAAGCCACTTAACCCACTGCCTTGCAAAAACCAAAAAAAAAATTATTATATAGAATAATTTTAGGGGGGATAAATACAGGAGATGTCAAAACAAAGCAATCATAAAATTTATTTTGAAAGAAAAAATCGCATAGATTAGGAATTCTTTTCTAATTAAAAAACTTACAAAGAACATTGAAGAGAGAATTAAAAGCCACAATACAGAAATCATCTCATATAAATAAAAAGTCCTTCTGCTTGGATAACCACAAACTAGATATTAATTTTCAATCCCAGGAGGCCCACAGAAGAATGGACAAAGTAAATTAAAGGCCAATTTCACAAATAAAAGATGTCAAGAAAATGTTTCTGACCTATACAACTATTTAAAACAAATCTAACTACAGTATTTCCCAAAATATTAAAGAAAGAATTCATTTAACACAAAATTTGCACCATCTCATTCAATATAGGATCTCCCCTGGAAGTAGGAGACAAACAGGATTACACAAATTAAAACAAGTGCAAACTAGATTTTGCAAGTTTTGTTATGTTAAAAGTGAAACTCCACTATTGTCAGTTATATTTGTGTTCCTTTTCAGGTTCACTAGTTTTTAATGATCAAGAAAAGACATCTAAAGAAAAACATCAGAATGAGGTATATGTGAAACAAAAGTTGAGATTGGCAAAATAGAATTTTAATTTATCATTTTTATCAAAATACAGCTATGAAGTAAATTAAAGCATCAAACAAACCATGCTGAAGCAACAGATTTCATGTATTTAGTTTGGTTTATTGTATAGTTGTAAGAATTTATTTTTAAAAATCAGAGAAAAGAAAACATGGAGAAAAGTAGTAACATAATCCACTTATGGTTCAAATTATATTTAAAATTTAAATTTTTTTTACATTTATAATTTTTACTTCTATCATGCCGCAGGAAATTCTGCAGTAAGCAGCCCACAAAAGACGTTGCTAGAACATTACAAGCAACGGATACAGTGCATATAGGAAGTACCTCAGTTAAGTAAAGTCAGTTTCCTTTTCAGAAAGAATTCAAAAGCTCTTCAACTACTATAGAAGCTACACGTATCTTTGTTTTTCTTTTAATACCTAAAAAAAGGAAGTACATGGATACAGATCAGCAAAAAAAAAAACAACCCACAAAAACTAGGGATGAGGGAATATACACTAAGCCCCTCACTTCCTGAAATCCTACTTCAGATTTAGCAGTCCATATACTACTAGAGAATTAAACACGGACTTGGAACAAATATCCTTTTCCTCCAATATTACAGTGTATAGCAGTGGTGTCAAACTCAAATTGAAATGGAAATCATTAAATCATATATAAGAATCCTTGGGGTCATAACGATTAAGAAAATCATATTAATATTATCTGAGTTTTGATGTATTTTTAAGTATTTTGTTAAATATTTCCCAATTTTAACCAGTCATGTTTGACATCTCTGGTATACAGCAGCGCAACCATATCAATGTTTTTTTTTAACTTGGGTTTTGTGAAGCTCATTAAAAAGTGCTGACCAACTTTAACAGACTTTTATTTTTTAAAAGCATTTATTAGCCTCAAACAAAAATAGGGAATGAGTCTTCTAGCAAGGGCTCTTAATCTTTTATAATATCTCTTTTGTTTTCTGCATTTAAAAACACCTTCTGACTTCTCTAGACTGTCCAAGAAATCCATAATATAAAACTAAGAAACCATGCCATAAAACCTCTTCTAGGAATGTTCACTCTTTATAATTCACCTTATTTCAAGATTAGTAGAAACTTGAAACTTGATTCAGAAACTAAAGTAAAAGGATGCCATTAAATGACAGATCAGAACCCTGTGACACAGGGGTAAGTCAGTAGATCTAGTATGAACCTCTGCTCTTTTACTTGCCTATGTGGTCTTAGGCAAATCACATAAGCTCTCTAGGGCCTCAAGAGTTCTTCTTTATAAAACAGAGAGAATAGAACCGATCAGCTCAAAGGTCCATTCTTAAAAATCTACAAGCCTATATATGCTTCAAGATATATATATATATATATATATATATATATATATATATATATATATATGTGAAAAGTGACTAAGAAATGTCCAAAATGTCTAAAAAATTGGAAAATGAATTGTCCCTGTAGCCCCTGCTAGTCCCTGTAGCCCCCAGAATTCCTGGCCAGTCCAGAAAAGTATATGGTTTCATGTCTTCAAATCATAAGACTGACAGTTTGAGGCTGTGTGACTTGGGGCACGTCACTCTCTGAGGCTCAGTTCCTTTAACTATAAAACTGGAAAAATAACCCTTGCACAAATTTGGAAGTGTATTCCTGGTATCACTAAACTGAACATATCCTTTGACCCAGTGATATCTCTACTACCCAGAAGACAACAACAGAGAGGGAAAAGACCCATGTAGACAAAAATATTTAAAGGACTTGTTTCATAGTGGCAAATAACTGGAAATAAAGGGAGTAACCACCAGATAGGAAATGGCTGAACAAATGATGATCTAGAAGTGTAAATACCATTTGCGCCATAAGAAATGTGGAAAGTGGTTTCAGGGAACCATGGAAAACTCAATGTATGAACTTGAAGTTTGAACTGATGCAGAAAAACTGGCTAAATCAGAGAAACAGTTTATACTGTAAAAAAAAACTCTTAAAAAAAAATTAAGCAACACTCTGAGAGCCCTGATCAATGTATGACCACTCATGATTCTAGAATACAAATAAGGAAGCATACTGAAAGAAAGATGACAGACTCAAGATGCAAAATGAGACATATTTTTGGACAAGGACAATGTTAGAATGGGTTTTGCTTGATGATGCTTATTTGTTTTAAGGATTGTTTTTTCTTTCTTCTTTTTCATTGTGAGGAGGAAAAAAAAAGTTTTTCTTCAACTTGTACTACTTACTCCATAGGACTGCTTTAAGAATGACACTTTGTATGTCAACTTTAAAGCACTCTACAGAATATGACCTACTACAATTAAATTGGCATTTGTCTTTAGGAGGCATTAACAATGAAAGGGGGGAAAAATTAGAAACTAAGAACTGCCCAAAGGCTGAGAGTTCTCAAATGAATCACAAAAAAAATTGCAATTAACATTTTTAAAATTGACTACTCCTATGTTTTGTTCCAACTTTCCACTAAAACCTCTCCAGTAACATAGAACATTAAATCAAGTTTACAAAGTTTCTAATGTACGGGATCTAATCCAATTGAAATCATTTGGGTTGGGTTTTTTTAAGCTTAAAATATGATAAGTTCAGAAAAACACTGAGGTCATCAAATACATATCTTAATACTAAAATGTGTGAAAGGCTAGCACCCCCTTCTACCAAAAAACCCTTTCCTGATTTCTTTCCAAACTATCTTCTATTTAGCAGCTCTGTATTTATATATTACTTAAATATGCCTGGAAAGTGGGGATTGTTTAATTTTTTTTGAATATGCATCATCCAGGAAACACAAACACCCCTGGGATACATTAAATGCTTGCTGATTGTTGGATAAGAATATATGAAATTTCCCTGCTAAGATGACTACAACTAATAGCCACCATGGACTTTTTTTTCTTTTTTAAGGTTTTTGCAAGGCAATGGGGTTAAGTGACTTGCCCAAGGCCACATAGCTAGGTAATTATTAAGTGTCTGAGGCCAGATTTGAATTCAGGTACTCCTGACTCCAGGGCTGGTGCTCTATCCACTGCACCACCTAGCCGCCCCCCACCATGGACTTTGTTGCTAAAAATTCCCCAAACTGATTTTTAGGTTATCAGTGGTTTTTATTTTTGTTTTTATGCCACAAATATTACTATTAATTCTATGCATTCAAATACATGCAGAGCACCTACTACGTGCAAGCCTTGTGTTAAGGTACTATGAGAATAAGAAAAATGAAGAAGCAATAAAGACTGTACTTTATTCTGTTTACTGATAGTGGGAAGTCATTCTATTATAAAATTCTGGACAAAGAAACTATGTGTTCAAAGCTGTTTAGGACTATTACTATGGAAGACCAAGGTACAAAGATAGACTGGAAAGGAGATAACAATTAGTCCCGGTAGGTGGAAATGAGGACATAAATAAAGTGCAAACAATGGTCATAGCAGACATTTCAGAAGAAGAGAGACTAGACAAAGTAAAGGAGAAGCTGGGCAGATCTTGAAAGTTGATTAGAATGAGAGGAAGTGGGGGGAGGGGGGAAGAAAGCATCAATGACCAAGATTTTCAGCCTGGGTGAGAGAATAGAAATACTATTGAGATTAAAAAAAAAAGGTAATTCAGAAGGAACTATTTATCAGAGATGAGTTGGGTTTTAGATACTGGCCAATCAAAAAAGGAAGAGAATGATTGGATTACCCAGGCTTTTAGAGCCTCCCTTGGTCACACATTCAGTTTGAAGTTATAACAGGTCAAGATGCCTGGCAGTCAGCCAGAAATGCTTTAGAGCCTTCACAGAGAGGTCAGGACTGCAGATGGGCAGAACTTAGAATCATTCTTATAATAAAAATAGATGAAGTCATGAAAGTAGAAGAAATTACCATAGGAGGAAATATACAACACAAAGGACAGAAATCTTACTTTGATCAGAAGATGTAAAGTTGGGAGTTATTTAGCAACAATAACTAAAGCCATGGGAATATATGAAATTGCCAAGAGAGTGTGAATAAAAAATGTGAACCAGACAGCCTGTAGGAAGATGTCCCTTCAGGGGAAAGGAGAAAGAACAAGAGTCACTGAAGAAAAATAGGAAAGGAACAATAAAAAAAAAATTCCCCCCAAATGAGCCAAAGAAGCTAGGGGAGAAGTAAGTTTTAAGAATGAGATCGGGGTGGCTAGGTGACGCAGTGGATAGAGCACCAGACCTGGACTAAGGAGTACCTGAGTTCAAATCCAACCTCAGACACTTAATGATTACCTAGCTGTGTAGCCTTGGGCAAGCCACTTAACCCCATTTGCCTTGCAAAAAAAAAAAAAAAAAACAACCTGAAAAAAAGAATGAGATCAAGAGGGTGGCTCAGTGGTTAGAGAACTGGTCCTGGAGTCAGGAGGATCTGAGTTCAAATCTGTCCTCAGAAATTTAATGACTGCCTAGCTATGTGACCTTGGGCAAGTCACTTAATCTCATTGCCTTGCACCCTCCCCCAAAAGAATGAGGTCAAGAAGTGAAAAAGGCCAAAATTAAATTACAAAATTTGATTATTTTAATAATCCTAGAGAAAACAATTTCAATATAGTGGTGAAGAAAAGGATGCAAAGTGTGGGATTCAGATTTCTAGGACCTGAAAGAATAACTAAGAAGGAAATAGAGTAGGTAAATGAAGACTCCTCTTTCTAGAAGTATGGCAGTCTAAAAAGAGAGGTAGCCAGTTTCTTGATCTTTTAGAACTGAGAAGACCTAAAAAATGGCAAAAGAGTACCCACTGGGAAGGAAGAGACATAAAATTCATCAGGACAAAGGAGAGAACTGCTGCATGGAGAATTTCAATCCCTGTTCTCTCCCCCTTCTCTCTTGCCCCCACCTCACCACCATCCTCATAAAGATCAGATAGGGCAATTTGACCACCATCATCCAACTAACTAGTGATTCAAATGTCAAATCCAAAGTATCTTCCACTGGAGCACAGTCTTTCTTACAGAAAAGGTTTGGGTAAGGATAATGCCTTTATAAAATTCAAAGTGCTTGCCTCTAATTATCTTCTTTAACTGTGCTAACCTCAGATGGCTATATTAATATTATTCCATCTACTTGTATTTGGAAGATCTTGTTAGATTTCAAGCTTGAATATTCTATCTATATTTTCAACTTCTAGTTATCTAAGACTGTCCTCTTCTTTTTTTTTGGTTTGTTTTTTTTTTGCAAGGGAAATGGGGTCAAGTGGTTTACCCAAGGCCACACAGCTGTGTAATTATGAAGTGTCTGAGGCTGGATTTGACAGTCTGTAGTCTTCTAACCTCAATTAATAAAAATACCCGACTGTTAAACTGTGAAAATAGCCTTATTTCCATGTATATTTTCTTCAACCAGAAAATCAGAGGGATTTTGGCCTTACTCCTACACATTGCTCAGTAATCATCACCCTAGTTTTATTTAACATTCCTTGGAGGTAAAGATAGAGATATTTAGGCTACAAAACTCAAGTCAAGATCCTCATCAACTTTAAATCATGCTTACACAAAATCATTTCCCAACCAAATATTTAATGTTGTATTTTATTAATAGTAGCTAGGCAGTATAGTGTATAAAGTGAGAATTAAGAAACCCTGAGTTCAAATTTGCCCTTAGACACATTTTTAGCTGGGTGAAATTGGACAAATCGGATCAAACCTCTCTCACCTTCAGTTAAGATGGCATATTTAAAACACTTTGCAAACTTTAATATACAAATACTATTATTACATAAACACTTAAAAAAAAAACCCAGCCAGGAGTGAAACAGAATATTTTAATTTGGTCAAAAGGAGGTGGTACAGGGGAAAGATGAAGAGAATTGTGAATGTAGAAATTGAGAAGAGAAGTAAGTTGATTACCACCTACTCTTGAGATGTAAATTGGCTAGAAGTAGAGAATTATGATTGTTACAGAAACAACTGTAATCTTAAAAGCTGCTTAGGTGGAGACCCCCCCCCCCATTCTTGATGTACCATTGATTGTTTAATGTAAAATTTGGCTTTACCCTCTACCTAATTCCAGGTCCAGAAGGACGTTCACCTTTTGCCCTCTGGATGAGAAGCAAGACTTAAAAACCTGGATTGGACTAGGGCTCAGGGCAGCATTCTTCTCTGACCTGTGGTCCAGATAACTTGGCTGTTGTTTTATCTCTATTTCTATCTCTCTCCCTATCACTTCCTATGTCTTGTAACCTTTTAAATAAATTTTTGTTTCATTTCCACCCTTGCTTTCCCAAGTCTGAATAATGAGTCCTCATAGGCAGAACCAAACTCAAGTAACCAGTGGCTACAGAGGTACACCTCCTCTGGCACTTTCTTGACTCCACAGCCAACCTGCATAATGTCTTTTAATTTGAAAAAAATCAATTATGGAAATCTACTTTTCAAAGGTTTATTAATGGTGATTATAATAGCTGCACTACTGACTCCACAGGGTTGGGTGGTGAGAAAAACCACTTTTTTTTTAAAGATTTTTGCAAGGCAATGGGGTTAAGTGACTTGCCCAAGGCTACACAGCTAGGTAATTATTAAGTGTCTGGGGCCCGCATTTGAACTCAGGTCCTCCTGAGTCCAGGGCCGGTGCTCTATCCACTGTGCCACCTAGCCCCCCCCCAAGAAAACCACTTTATAAACCTTAAAGCAATATATAAATGTGAATTATTCTTGTGATTGTTATCTAAAGAAGGCCAGATTTACTATGTTACCTCTTATTTATTTGTGGAAATAGGATGAACTAAAAGGCAAAATAGTAGTTTACTGCAAAATGAGCTTGCTACTTACATGACCCTCTAATCCTGTGGTATGATGGGCACTTTGTAATCCTATGTTGCACAGCTAAACTAGCATGTCCCATAGTATCAAAATGGACTTCCTAACATTGGGATTCCCTTGGTCCTAGGATCCTTTTGCATACACACTGTAACTATCAATGCATGCTACCCTTGTATATTCTAACAGAAAGGGTAAGTATGGGTTAAAAGTGCCGACTGTAGCCTTATTTTCCTGGATGAGGAATGAAGACTATCCTGCCCTAGTTTCTCTAACATAATTGGGCTTAGAATTCTGTAGTGAAGCCTGTCTGACTCAGTCTTGCTAGTAAGAAATGTTCTGCTGTCCATTGGGAATGATCATCTAAAAAGAACCTGGCCAAAACTGCAAGAGAGAAATTTTACAATATCATTGCAAAAAGTATTTATTAAAAATTGAAGGAAATTAAAGATAGAAAGGAAAAAAATCATTTTTAAAAGACAAATTTCCACAGATGACCTCATATGTTAAATGATTAAATGTTAGATATGTTATGATATACAAAGAACTATAATAACTCCGGTTCTCTTTATATACTGATCCACTTTTATGGACTTATAACCCATTTTCAACTTACTTATTTACTTATTCAAAGCACTGAACCTTGGTGAATAAGAGCAACAATGCACGATGATGTTTTAAAGGGATAACATGTATTACATATAAGAAGTCTTAGAAGACCAAGTCATAGTATTTGGATCACACACAAATGTAAAAACCAACACCACAAGAATATAAATAGCACTGAAAAACTCTAAGGAAGTGACCATTTCACATCATTATAAAACTGGTAGATTCTTCCTTTAAGTGACAAACTAAGTGATCGCCAAAGAAAATGGGAGGCCATTTATTTTGAAATTTTATCTCATCACCAAGGATTTCAGAAAGCTAAGAATTTTTCTTAAAAATTTCACCTCCACTTAAGTAAGGAGAGTGGTAAACGTGATAGAGTTTCTTGAAAACAAACTTATTTTTGGCTTTTAGTGACACTCCTATCCACTACACAGAACTTCCTTTTATCTGGGCAGGGCACCAATCTAACCACAAGTGTAGAAGCTGCTTGCTACATGTTGAAAGTTTTGTTTGTTTTTGACAGAAACATTCAAAGTATTTTATTCATTCTAAACTTCCATTTACATAAACAACTCTCAAAAAATCATTATTTCACTTATGAGAAACTTCATAAGATTACCAAGATGCAGACAAAAAAGAAAAACCTTACCAAGAAAAAATAAAATTTATTGAGAGTTAAATCAAATTTGTAGAAGAGTCCTCCCCTTACTTCTAGCATAAAGTTATAAATTTTCCATTTTGGATCACTGCTATAAAATTGGCTGACTCTTAAAAATCACTGAACAAAAGGAAACTCTTGTTGAAATAAGTAATAGAAGATTCTTTCTAGTGCAAGCCTGCATCATCACCAGCATTCACAATCCACTCTAATTTGCTTTGGGGACAGAAACTGTTTTAACCAGCATTACAATAACACACAGAGTCCCTTCATGAAAGGAAAATACAGCAATAATCTGTCCACAAAAGGCAAAGTCATCACAGAGCTAACTGGACTGTATGTTCTAATTGTACCCCCAAACAGGCAAGATATTAGCTCATTATGAAGTCTTTCTAGAGTAATACAAGACTTAATTATAAAAAAAGAGCTCATAGTATCTAAGATGAAAAAGAATATATACATGAAAATGAAAATAACATATTAATACATTTAGTAAAGTACTACCCTAAGTTACTTTGAAATGCTATCACTTCCACATGAAGTAATTGTTTTGGGGTTTTTTTTGGTAAGGCAATGGGGCTTAAGTGACTTGCCCAAGGTTACGCAGCTAGGTAATTATGGTCTGAGCTCAAATTTGAACTCTGGTCCCCCTGACTCCAGGGCTGGTAATCTATCCACTGCACCTCCCAGCCACCCCCCACATGAAGTAATTGTTACAAGTTAGAAGCATTTTAATATTTAACTTATCTTTTAATTGGGAATAAATATTGACCATATGCAGATAAAAGGTTATCATAGTATGATTCTGGTCAAATGGTGACAAATAAGATTTTTCAAAAAGGGACTTAAAATTTCCAATGAAAGCAAGAGGAAGTTTGTAAACATTATATTGTAAATGTCTTGAGATCTTTGTTTCAGACTTCTATTATGTTTAGAAGACTGATGGAAAGACATCAGAATTCCCTTTTCAGTTTAGTTTTACTATACTATCTTGCAAACCCTTCTGTTAGGACACCTTTAACACCTTCCGGTCTTTTTCCCTTTTTTTCCCCTTCCTTTCTTCTTTCCCTCCTTCTTTCCCTCTATGCTGGCTCTACAAAACTGGTAAAGCTAAGAAAAACAATATAAAAACCGATTTACACCTCAGAGATTTTACATTATTAATCCAAGGCAGTTACTAAAATAATATAGGTATTACCAGCCCTGGATTTACACTTCTAATAAGGATGAGAAAGATGATAGTTTACAAAAGCAAAAAATAATCATTTATATAAAAATACAGTTACAGCAATACCACTACTGGGTCTACACCCTGAAGAGATGATGAAAAAGGGTAAAAACATCACTTGTACAAAAATATTTATAGCAGCCCTATTTGTGGTGGCAAAGAATTGGAAATTAAGCGAATGTCCTTTAAATGGGGAACGGCTGAACAAACTGTGGTATATGTATGTCATGGAACACTATGGTTCTATTAGAAACCAGGAGGGATGGGAATTCAGGGAAGCATGAAAGGATTTGCATGAACTGATGCTGAGATGAGCAGAACCAGAAGAATATTGTACACCCTAACAGCAACATGGGGTTGATGATCAACCTTGATGGACACGCTTATTTCATCAGTGCAACAATCAAGGACACAATGGAGAATACCACCTGTATCCAAAGAAAAAATTGTGGAATCTGGACAAAGATCAAGGACTATTACTTTCAAATTACTTTTTTTTTTACTTTTTTTAATTTTTTTAGGGTTTTGCAAGGCAATGGGGTTAAGTAGCTTGCCCAAGGCCACACAGCTGGGTAATTATTAAGTGTAGCTGCCCCTATTACCTTCAAATTAGAAAAGCAAAAAACCGTTATCTTATTATGTAATTTTGCTATCTCATACTTTATGTTTCATCCTTAAGGATCTGATTTCTCTCTTATCACATTCAAGGGAGATCAATGTATACCATGGAAACAATGTAAAAACTAACAGCATGCCTTCTGTGGGGGTGGGGGGAGGGAAGCAAGAATGGTGGGAAATTGTAAAACTCAAAATAAATAAAATCTTTCTAAAAATACAGTTACAGTGAATCACCACCTGCATCAATGTTAGGAAACAGAGTTGCTATTCATTCTGAAGATTTTACTTCACTAATAGTTGTGTTCATCCCATAACGAGGAACACATCTGGTTTGTGATAGTTTCCTTTATGTTTTCAACCTGAGGAACTGTTGTAGATCTCGGTATCTGGATACTTCACCTTGAACCAGGGAAAATGATGACATGAAGCCCCCGTTAAAATGGGTTCAGGGGCGGCTGGGTGGCACAGTGGATAGAGCACCGGCCCTGGAGGCAGGAGGACCCGAGTTCAAATCTGCCCTCAGACACTTAATAACTGCCCAGCTGTGTGGCCCTGGGCAAGCCACTGAACCTCATTTGCCTTAAATAAATAAAATTTAAATTACGGGGGGCTCAGAGGCCGGCCCACCCCTCAATTTACAATTGAGAAGAGGAAAGGCACGAAGCCAGTCGCACTGAACCCCCATCCCCGTCTTCACCCCCACCTTCCCCACCTCGCAGCCATCCGCTCCAGCCCCCCCCGCCGCCTCCCCCCAGGTTCCACGTCGCGCACGACCCTCCCCATTTTGGCGCGGACGCCGGGTCTCCCGAGCCCGCCCCCGGCGCGCGCTCCGGCCCGTCCCACGCCGCCGCCAGGCCCCGCCCCCCGGCCCCGTCCACTCACGCGCCGCCTCGCCGGCCCCGCCCCCGCCGGCCCCGCCCCGGCCCGCGCCCTCCCCCTCCCCTCCCCCCAGGCTCGGGCTCGGACCTGCCTCCGGGCCGCCTGCAGCCCCTGCAGCCGCTGGCCCAGCTCGCGTCGGTAGCTCTGCGCCGCCTCGATGCTCTCCCGGGCCTCCTGAAGCAGCAGCTCCGGCTCGGGCTCGGGCTCCATCCTCCCTCTCATCCAGCCGCCGCCCCGGCCCGGCCCGGCCCGGCCGCTTCGGTGGCGGAAGCGTCAGGCCTCCGCCGCCCCCGCGAGGGCTTTCGAACAAACTTTATTGACAGCCGGGTGGGGCGCACCGGCGCGGCGGAGGCCACGCCCCTCGCGCCCCTGGCCAATCCGCGGTGGCCGCCAGCCCCGCCTCCAGGGGCGGGGCCAGAGCCCTCGGGCCACGCTGCGGGCGGGCTTGATGGACTGGAGCAGCCAGGGCCAGTGGAGGAGGGCTCGAGCCGGGTGCTTGAGCGCCCCCTCCCGGGGGCGGCGGGGGCCGGGCGAGCAGGGTCATTTCCAAACTGATGCAACCTTGACATTCAGGGAGAGGAAGCCAGTGGGCCCCGCCAGTGCCGCTGCCCGGCCGTGTCCAGGGGCGGGGAGCCCGGCCTCCCCAGCTCTCTGCACCAAAGGCCGCAGCTCTGGCCGTCCCTGTCCAGCAAGGCAGGGAGGCGGGGGGCAGGGCGCCTGGGGGATCTGGAGTCAAATTCTGCCCCAGTGTTTTGAATCACTTAACTGCCTTAGGCCTCGGTTTCCTTATTGCTAAAATAGGGATAAGATGCAAACTTTTTTTTTTGTCTTTTTGCAAGGCAGTGGGGTTAAGTGACTTGCCCAAGGTCACACGGCTGAGTATTAAGTGTCTGAATTCAGATTTGAACTCAAGTTCAAGCACTCCAGGGCCCAAGCTCTATCCACTTCACCACCTAGCCGCCCCTAAAATGGGGATAAGATTAGCCTCTCCCTCAAGTTACGGTAAGGATTATTTATTCAAGCTCAAAGAACTGTTGTCATGATCCCCTTTCCAGGCTGGGAGCCTCTGAAGATAACCTTTACCCCTTACTCCACCATGATGAACACCTGAGATGCCTGAACCACAGCACCAGCATCCTTCTAGGCAGGGATGTCTCTGGTGAGGATCTCTAACCCCTACTCCAGCTGGTCCGTTATAAACACCTGAGACACCTGGACCACAGCAGCAGCATCCTTCAGCCCCTTGATCCTGGATTCCTTCTATGGCTCATCTGAAACCTCTTGGATGCCATCAGCACAATATCATATTCAGAAGAGTTGTTGTTATTCAATCATTTTAAGTCATTTTGACTCTCCATGACCCCATTTTGGGTTTTCTCTGGCAAAGATACTGGAGTAGTTTGCCATTGCCTTCTCCAGTTCATTTAACTGGTGAAGACCTGAGGCCAACAGGGTTAAATGATAAGTGTCTGAGAACAGATGGGAACCCCTGAAGCTGAGTCTCCCTGATTCCAAGCTCAGTGTTCTATCCACTGGTTTGTGATATTTTCCTGTATGTTTTCAACCTGATTAATAACTGTAAGTCTCTCAATAGATGCTGAGAGAAAGGAGAACTTAACACACAATATTCATTAGTTTGGTGTCATGGAAATTCTGTGTCCTGTCATTTGAAAAAGCTTATGAACCCCTTCTGGAATCATATTTTTAAATGCATAAAATGAAAGATTTATTGCAAAGGAAAACCAGTTACATTGAAATAATTATCAAAATATTCAACTTCATAGATCCTCAGGCTAAGCACTACTGATCTAAAGGAAATTCTTCTTTCATTTAGACTTGGTGCTTTGGATCTTTTTTTAAATTGAAATATTTTTTAAAATTTATTTAAGGCAATGGGGTTAAGTGACTTGCCCAATGTCACACAACTAGGTACTTATCAAGTGTCTGAGGCTGGATTTGAACTCACTCAGGTCCTCCTGACTCCATGGCCCAGTGCTCTATTCACTCCACCAACTAACTGTCCCCTGTCATTACAGATCTTTTCCACTTTTCATCTATTCATGATTCCCTTCCCAATTTCATCCTCAAATGTCCTCAGGAAAAATATCCTCAAGGTGCCATCAGTGACAGAACATGTTGTGGTATATGATTATGATGGAATTCTATTTCAGAAAAGCCTCTAAAGAATTACATGAGCTGATGCCAAGTAAAATAATCAGAACATGGAAAACATTGTACACAGTAACAGCAGTATTGTACAATGATCAACTGTGAATGATTTAGCTATTCTCAGCAATACAATGATCCAAACCAGTTCCAAAGATTAGAGACCTCATGATGAAAGATGCTGTCCATCTGTAGAGAAAGAATTTATGGAGTCTGAATGCAGATCAAAGCATACTTTTAAGATTTTATTTACTTTGAATTTTACAATTTCCCCCCTAATCTTACTTCCCTCCCCCCACCATAGAAGGCAGTCTGTTAGTCTTTTACATTATTTCCATGGTATACATTGATCTAAGTTGAATGTGATGAGAGAGAAATCATATCCTTAAGGAAGAAACTTAAAGTATAAGAGATAGTGAAATTACATAATAAGATAATTTTTTAAAATTAAAGGTAATAGTCTTTGGTCTTTGTTCAAATTCCACAATTCTTTCTCTGGATACAGATGGTATTCTCCATCGCAGATACCCCAAAATTGTCCCTGTTTGTTGCACTGATGGAATGAGCAAGTCCATCAAGGTTGATCATCACCCCCATGTTGCTGTTAGGGTGTACAGTGTTTTTCTGGTTCTGCTCATCTCACTCAGCATCAGTTCATGCAAATTCCTCCAGGCTTCCCTGAATTCCCATCCCTCCTGGTTTCTAATAGAACAATAGTGTTCCATGACATATATATACCACAGTTTGTTAAGCCATTTCCCCAATTAAAGGACATTCACTAAATTTCTAATTCTTTGCCACCATAAACAGGGTTGCTATGAATATTTTTGGAAAAGTGTTATTTTTTACTCTTTTTCATAATCTCTTCAGGGTATAGACCCAGTAATGGTATTGCAAAACATCCTTTTTAAATTTCTTTATTTTTCCTGGTTTAATTATTATTTTTGGTCTGTGTTTCCTTTCAAAAAATACCTAATATGGAAATATATTTTGCATGACTATACATATATATATATATATATATATAATCTATTTTAAATTGCTTGCTTTCTCAATGAGAGGGAAGGAAGATAAATAGGAAAAAAATTGGGAGAAAATTTTAAAAGTGGATATTTAAAACTATTTTATATATACTAGGTTAAAAAATAAAATATTACATATATTTAAAATGCCTTTAAAATAACTTTATTTAATTGAGCTTCTTGCCAATTTTTTTTCTGTCCTACTTCTTATTATGAGGTAATACTATTTATCATCTTCTAGCATCTTGCTACATAATATTTTATAGGCAAATTTATATTCTTTAACTGGTATTATGGTTGGCTTCCATTTCTCTTCACTTGGCAAGGAGGTCAAGTGTTTTAACCACCAAGGTAGTTGCTATTCTCTTGAGTTCTCCACTGTGGTGATTTGCATTGATGTCTTCTGTTTTATCCATTTCCCTTTTAATCACATTAACAACTAGTTTAAAATTGCAGTCACCTAACTATTGTCCTACATCTTTTCTGGGTTTTGTAGCTAAACACTTCAAAAAGATTGTCTCCACTTTCTTTTTTTCTTTTTTTAGATTTTTGCAAGGCAAATGGAGTTAAGTGGCTTGCCCAAGGCCACACAGCTAGGTCATTATTAAGTGTCTGAGAAGGGATTTGAACCCAGGTACTCCTGACTTTATCCACTACGCCACCTAGCGGCCCCTCCATTTTCTTTCTTTTCACTTTCTTCTTAACCCCTTGCAATCTAGCTTTTAACCTGATTTTCTCACCAAAAGTGCTCTTAATTACTAATGATCTCTTAGTTGCCAAATCCACTGTTCCTTTCTCAGTCCTCATTCTCCTTGTCCTTTTGCAGCCTTCGACACTATCGATCACCCATCCCTTTCTTGATACTTTTCTCTCTTAAGTTATCTGAAACTACTCCCTCCTCCTAACTGGTCCCTCCTCTGTCTCCTTTGCTGGATCCTCTTCCAGATCACACCTTCTAATGGTAGGTGTCCCCCCATGGTTTGGTCCACTTCTTTCCTCCTTCCATACAACTTTACTTGGTGATCTCATCAGCTCCCATGGATTTAGTCATCATCTCTTTGCAGGTAATTCTCAAATCTACTTTTTCTGTTCCAACCCTTCAGCCAACTTCCATCTTCCATCTCCAACTTCCCTTCAAATATCTCAGACTGAAAGTCCAGTAGACATCTTAAACTCAACAAGTCCAAAAAAGAACTCATTATCTTTCCCCCTAAATCCTTTCCTCTCCATCATCTCTATTACATTAGAGAATAACACATCTTCCCAGTTCTTCAAGTTCACAACCAAGGAATGATATTCAACTCTTTACTCTCTCTCTCACCCTCCATATCCAATCTAGTGTTATTACCCATTGATTTCACATTTGCAACATTTCATCTCCTTACTCTAATACTATTGCAATAATCAGCTACCACCTGCTGCCTCTAACCCATCTTCCATCCAGTCATTAACATGATTTTCCTATATTGAAGGTTAGACTATGTCACTCAATAAATTCTAGTGACTTCCCATTGCCCCTGGGATCAAATTAAAAATTCTCTGTCCTTCCAATCTTCTTTTCCTTACTACTCAAGTCATACTTTTGGATCCAATGATGCTGACTTCCAGACTCTTCTACAAAAACAACTCTTGGTTCCAGGCATTTTCCCTGTCTGTCTCCATTTATTCTCTACTCTGACTGTTAACTTCCCTGGTTTCCTTTAAGTTCCATCTAAAATCCCACCTATTACTGGGAGTCTTCTTCAATTCCTCTTAATTCTCCTGTCCTCCCTCTGTTCATTATTTTCTATTTATCCTGAGAATATATAATTATCTTTGCATTTATTTGAGTGATGTTTCTCCTTTTGGATTGTAAGATCCTTGAAGGCAGGGATTGTCTCTTCCCTTTTTGAATCCCCCAGCACAGTGGCTAACTTAATAAATGTTTATTGATTGGTTGATTTACACACCCACATCTGATTTTTATTCTTTATTCTAACTGCTTTTTTTTAAGGTTTTTTTTTTTTTGCAAGGCAAATGGGGTTAAGTGGCTTGCCCAAGGCCACACAACTAGGTAATTATTAAGTTTCTGAGATCAGATTTGAACCCAGGTACTCCTGACTCCAGGGCCGGTGCTTTATCCACTACGCCACCTAGCTGCCCTCTAATTGCTTTTTTATTGTCACACACACAATTCAGAAATAATTCCTACATTAGTAACTGATCATCTGTAATTTTGTTTTTTTTGTAATATTTGGGCGTGTTACTGTGTCTATTATTTTTTTATGAGAGAGATTTGAATAACTGCAAGAGTAAGAGAAGAAAATGGATGTGGAACTTTTACCAAACTGTTTGACACTGAGGGGAGAGGTGTGGAAGAGAGGGTGGTAGAAAACTGTGTAATATAAATATGCAAATGGATGAATGTTGGAAAACATTCATACCATGTAATTGAAAGAATAAAATGTAAATTCAAAAACAAAAACAAATGGATATGGAATCATAATTTCTACTACTACAAAGTAGAGTTTTTCTTTCTACAAGGCCAACATGCCCCCTCTCCTCCTTGTCCCTGCAATTTGATTTGCCATTCCAGTCCTGAGAAACTACATTTGTGAGACTTCAAAGCTTCATATATCTGGTACTGCAATGTCACATCATTCAAAACTAGATACTCCTGGGGTGGCTAGGTGGCACAGTGGATAGAGCACTAGCCCTGGAGTCAGGAGTACCTGAGTTCAAATCCGACCTTAGACATTTTACCTAGCTGTGTGGCCTTGGGCAAGCCACTTAACCCCATTTGCTTTGTAAAATCCTAAAAAAACCCCCAAACAAACAAACAAAAACTAGATGCTCCTGAATCTGATGACCAGGCAAGCTACCTCTCAAATTTCTTTTGCATATTCTGCTAACTTACAAGGCCACACAGATAAGCTCTCTGAGGAAGCAGAATCGTAAGAAATCACAACCTAAACTCCCTGAAACTTTGGGAAGTTGTAGTTTGGGAAATCAGTGACAAGAGTTCTGTTTTGAGGATATGAACTTTTGCATTGCTTTGATGACATATAATCAATTCTGGCTGCTTGGGGGAGATTAAGATGAAACATTTGGGGATCTAGAAGGGTGAATGAATTACTAGTAAATTCAAAAAGTTTCAAGGATGTTGGGTGCTGGGAGGGGGAATGGGCAATCACTACCTACTGAGGTGGTTCATTACATTTTTTGATAATTGATAGTGTCACATAGGTTGTACAAAATATGCTCAAATGTGTTTTGCCTGCTTCTGACCAGCCACATGTGTGAATCAGCATTTGGGTGTGTTAATAACATTGGTGAAATCCCTGGTGACAAGATGATGAAAGGACTTGGGATTTTGGTAAGACATAGCAAATCCTGACGGGTCTCTTAGTTTTCCCTCTGCCCCATAATTGTAGCAGACTGTGAGCAAAGTCACTTAACCCTAATTGCCTCCCTTCAAGGGCCATCTCCAGTCCTGATTCATATCTGGCCATTGGACCCAGATGATTCTGGAGGAGAAAGTGAGGCTGGTGACTTAGCACAGCCCCACCCCCACACTCAGATCCAATTCATGTACTTGTCATGGCATCACCCCTCTGATGTTGTGGTCTTCTTCAAGAATGGAGAAGCAGGGGTGGCTAGGTTGCAAAGTAGATAGAGCACCTGCCCTGGAGTCAGGAGTACCTGAGTTCAAATCTGGCCTCATACACTTAATAATTACCTAGCTGTGTGACTTTGGGCAAGCCACTTGACCCCATTGCCTTAAATAATTTTTATTAAATAAAATATAATTAAAAATAAAAATTAAATAAAATTTTAAAAATAGTAGTAGATGAGACAGATTGATCCATGAGTTAAGAGAAATCTTCTGTTTTAATTAGGTCATATAGTAGATAGAATGCGATATTTCTAAATACCCCAAGAATAGGTTAAAGGATAGACTGTCCTCCCCACCCCCATATTCTGACCATTTTCATCTGGAACATGATCTGAGGTACCTCAGTTTGTATCTGGACCTTGGCTGCTATTTTTTTTTAATCCTAGTAATGGGATGAAGTGATTTGCCCAGGGTCACTGCTGGTAAGTGTTTGCCTGGCTTCCCTTTCTACTTTGTGTTTACTTTCCTGAGTAGTATAAAATTTTCAAGGTTTGGAGGAAACCTTCCTCCAAAGTTCAAGACATCCAGAGGTCTTAGGTCCAATAGGTAGAGTTGATTCCACTCAGCAATAAGAAAGGTTTCTAAAAAATTTCAAGACAATGAAATCTTGACAAGAAGAACCCAAGTCTCTGTACCAGCTTGCCTAAAGACTCAGACTTTGAAGGACACAGTGCAGAACCAAGATGAAATATCAAAAGTAGTTCCACAAGGTTCATAGTATTAATAGTATTAATGAGTCTAAATTTCTTAGCCAAGAATAACAGTAGTTATCACTGTGATGTGATTAGATTATGTGATTTTAATTTTAGTTTACCTTTTGTTAACTAGCAAACATTAGTTTTCACTTTTGCCTATTTTCCTCTCTGATGATGAAAAAGAAAAACAAACTTGTAACTCATATAAATAATCAAGCAAAACAAATTATTATATTGACCATATTCAAATGGCATGTCTCATTCTGTATCATTAATCTCTCACCTCTCTGTCAGGAGTGTGGGTGGCAAGCTTCATCGTAAGTCTTATGGAATTATGGTTGGTCATTGAATTGATCAAGAGTTTTTCAGTTCAAGCATAATAAATTTTGTTCATCACCTTATTTTAATTCTGTGTGAATCTTTGTTTCAAATAGATTTTTTTATTGTAATAAATATGTTGATTCTTTCTTTTTTAGTACTTTTAAACTTTAATAACTCTAGAAGTATAAATGCCATAAACTTTCAAAGTACTGAAAGCTTAACTATTTAAACTCTTTTACACTTATTTCATTTTGTTAATTTTGAATAATACTTTTTGATTTTTAATATTTTAATTTTTTGTTTTAGTCGCTTTTAAAGCTAAGATTTTAAGACTAGGATTACAAATGGAAATCTTTTAGTGATTTTGACCAGTAGAAATTTTTTTAGTTTGAAAATTAATGTGTACAGAACAAGACTCTTTTTGTTTTTGTTCTATCATTTCAATCCTATCTGAGTCTTCATGACCCCAGTTCAAGACCTTTAAGTGTAATGGGTCATGATTACAAATGTCATTTTTTGTTGTCTATAAAGTGCCACAATACTAGATAACACAGAACAATTTATTGTGTTCTTGAAAAAAATTACCATTTAAAGACAATTGTTTGTACAAGTTAAATCATTTTGCATATCTTTTCTAGGATATTGGTCCCTCTATCATATGACTCACACTTATTGTTCATATCCTCCTTATATTTTGTTTATTTATTTATTGGGATGGAGAGCATTCTTTATCATAAGTTCATCAGAGAAGTTGCTTCAACATTCCTTCCCCCACCATGGCTATTCCTAGCTGTATTTTACTCTGTCCTAGTCTCTTTACTCTCATTTATTCTATTCTCTTTCTCCTTTCTCCCTGTCCCTTCTCAAAAGTGTGTTGTATCTGACTGCCCTCTCTCACAATTTTTCCTCTCTTCTATCACCTACACCCTGGTTCATTTTCTCCCATCCTTTTCCTCTCCTACTTTCCTCTAGGGTAAGATAGATTTCTATACCCAGTTGAGAGTGTATGTTATTCCCTCTCTGAGCCAATTTTGATGAGAGTAAGACTCACTCTTTCCCCCCCTCTTTCACTTCATTGCAAAAGCTTTTTCTTGCCTCTTTAAATGTGAAATAATTTACCTCATTCTACCTCTTCTTTCCTTTTCTCTCAGTATATTCCTTTTTTCACCCATTAACTCCATCTTTTTAATATATGATACCTTCAAATTCAACTCCCTCCTGTGCCATGTCTTTATATGCTCCTTCTAACTCCTAATAAATGAAAAGGTTCATATGAGTTATCAGTTTCTTCCTCCCATGCAGGAATATGAGCAGTTCAACATTATTAAATCCCTCATAATTTACCCTTCTCTTTGACCCTCCCTTGGTTCACTTGAGTCTTGTACTTGTAGATCAAACTTCCTGTTCAGCTCTGGTCATTTCAATAGGAAAGTTTGAAATTCCCCTGTTTCACTGAAAGTCCATCTTTTTCCCTGAAAGAGGATGATCAGTTGGTTTTGCTGGGCAGTTGATTCTCTATTGTAATCCAAGCTCTTCTGACTCCTGGAATATTATATTCCAAGCCCTATGAGCCCTTAAAGTAGAAGCTGCCAAATCCTGTGTAACCCTGACTGTAGCTTCATAATATTTGAATTGTTTTTTTTCTAGATGCTTGTAATATTTTCTCCTTGACTTGGGATTTCTAAAATTTGGCTATAATATTCCTGGCAGTTTTTCATTTTGGAATCTCTTTCAAGAGGTGATTGATAGATTCTTTCAATTTCTATTTTACTTCTGCTTCTAGGATATCTGGGTAATTCTCCCCTGGAGAAATTCTTTATAAATGAAGTCTAGGCTCTTTTCCCACTTATGATTTTCGAGTAGCCCAATAATTATTAAATTGTTTCTCCTGGATCTATTTTCCAGGTCAGCTGTTTTTCCACAGAGATATTTCACATTTTTTCTAGTTTTTCATTCTTTTGGTATTGTTTTATTGTTTCTTGATTCCTCACAAATTCATCAGCTTCCTTTAGCTCCATTCTGCATTTGAAGAAGTTGTTTTCTTCAGAGAGCTTTTTATCTCCTCTTCTATCTAGCCAATTCTGCTTTTAAAGGCATTCTTCTCCTTATTTGCCTTTTGGACTGCTTTCTCCATTTGACCTAAACTGGTTTTCAACATGTTTTCTATGTATGTCCTTCACTGAGCTGCTGACTCAGTTTTCATTTTTTTCCTGCATCACTCTCATTTCTGTTTCCAATTTTTCCTCTACCACCCTTACTTGATTTTCAAAATCTTTTTAGAGTTCTTCTATAACCTAAGTTCATTTCATATTTTTCTTGAAAACTTTGAATTCAGAAGTTTTACTTTCTTATCTTCTGAGTGTGTGTTTTGATCCTCCATGTGACCAAAGGAATTGTCTGTAATTGGAATTTTTTTATTTGTTGCTTCCTGGTTTCCCAGCCTATGACTTGATTTTAGATCTTTGTTAAGATGTGGTTCTCCTTCCAGGGGGAAGAATGCATTGTCTCAAGGTTTTAAGAATTTTGCAGATGTTTTCACAGACAACCCCCCCAGGGACCTTTAAGTTCTCAAATTCTCCAGGGTCTTATGAGAGACTCTCACCACTCTCCCAACCTGTGCTCTGGTCTGTGGATGACCCCAAGTACTCCTCTCTACCCTGGAGCTGTGAGGAGGATCCTTGCTCTACTGCAGGTCACAATTTTCTTTAGGCTTCCACTCCTTTTCTTGAGACTGGGACCCCAGATTAGGACCTGGATCAAAATATGAGCAAAGCCACAGAGCCCTGCCTCAGGGATAGCAGAGAGACCTCTGCAATCTCCCTGACTCCCTATGGGCTGGACACTGTGGAAGCAGCTGTTGGGTGACTCCTGGCTGGGTGGTTCCCTAGACCTGTTCCTGGTCCGTGGGGTCTGCACTAGACTGGGCTCCACTTGAATTTTGGTGTGGCAGTTTTCCCATGGACCTTCCCAATTGTCCTTGATTATCCCTGGGCTGATAGATCTGGAAACTACTACCCAACACAAGCACCCCTCAGGGACCCAGGGGCTCTGTGATCTATTCCTTGATGGCTGGAGCTGGTTCGCTCCTGCGTGACCTGGTTTGTACCGCGGGGTCCTTTCCAACCTCGATGTAACAGACCCTTCCCATGGATCTTCCTAGTTGTCCTAGCCTGGAAAATTATTTCACTCAATCTTTATTTGTGTTCTGCTACTCCAGAATTTGGGTAGAGTCATTGTTTAAAGGTATTTGGAGTGGTCTGGGGGAATTTTGGGTAAGTCCCTGCCTTTACTTTGCCATTTTGGCTTTACCCCTGGATTCTACTTTCTTTTTTTAATATCTTCATTTATTTATTCATTCATTCATTCATTTATTTATTTATTTATTTATTTATGTATCTAGCTATCTATTCATTCATTCATTCATTCATTTATTTATTTATTCTTATTTTGTACAAATAATGTTTTTTATACATTACTAAAATATTCTTGTTTAAGAGTAAAAATAGGGGTGGCTAGGTGGCGCAGTGGATAAGAGCACTGGCCTTGGAGTCAGGGGTACCTGGGTTCAAATCCAGTCTCAGACACTTAATAATTACCTAGCTGTGTGGCCTTAGGCAAGTCACTTAACCCCATTTGTCTTGCAAAAATATAGACCTGCATAAGTGATAAATTAAAGGGGAGAGAAAAAATCAAAATTAAAATGAAAAATAATGATAATAATAATAATAATTGTAGGTATGGCCAGGTGGCGCAGTAGATGGAACACCAGCCCTGGAGCCAGGAGCACCCGAGCCCAAATCCAGCCCCAGACACCCAACAATCACCCAGCTGTGTGACCCCATGCAAGCCACCCCAACCCCATTGCCCTAAAAAAACAAAAAAAAGACCCCAAATAAAATAAAATAGCAATAATAATAATAGTAGGGGCGGCTGGGTGGCACACAGATCACTGGCCCTTGAGCCAGGAGCACCCAGGTCCAAATCCAGCCTCAGACACCCAACAATCACCCAGCTGTGCAGCCCCAAGCAGGCCACCCAGTTCCATTTGCCCTGCAACACCCCCCAGAAAATAATAATTAATAATAATAATAATAATAATAATAATAAATGTGCTTTAGTCTTTGTTCCAACACCACCAGCTCTGTTGTGGGTGGATCACATTCTTTAGGATAAGTCTATCACAAAAGTTACTTCCATATTTTTCCATCTTTGTCACTGCTGATCGCAACTCCCTCCATTCATACTTTTCTACTACCATGAACTATATTTTCTCTCTCCTTTCACTCTGTCTCTGCTGTAGGGTAATTGAGTGGCGCAGCAGACAGATCCCTGGCCCTGGGGCCAAGAGGCCCCAAACCCACATACCACCCCTTACCCAGCATCCACCCGGCCCTATGGTCCCGGACAGGCCATCCAATCCCAGCCCCTTGCAAGAAGTAAAAAAGAAAATGTGTTATATCTGACCACTCTACCCCCATGGTCCATCCTCTCCTCCATCACTCACATTTCCCCCCTTCCTCCTGTTCCACCTTCTCTCCTTCTTACTACAGATGGCTATACCCCATTGAGTATATATGCTGTTTCCTATCCTAGCCACCTCTGATGAGAGCAAAGATTCCCTTATTTCCCACTAGCCTTCCCCACTTCCATATCATTGCAATAGCTCATGGTAATAAAGAAAAATCTTATTATATGAAATATCTTAGCCTATTCCTCCTCTCCATTTTCTTTCTCCCATTACATTTCCCTTTTTCTATTGACTCCATTTTTATACAACAATATATCTTCAAATTCAGTTTTCTCCTGTGCTTCATCTATAAAAGCTCCTACATACTCTATGAAATGAGAAGGTTCATATGAGTATTACCAGTGTCATTTTTCTATGCAGGAATACATGTAGCTCATCATCATTAAGTTCCTTCATATTTTCCCCTTATCCTCCATTCTCTATGCTTCACCTGAGTCCTATATTTGAAGATCAAACCTTCTGTTCAGCTCTGGCCATCCCAACAGGTACATTTGAAATTCCCCTGCTTCATTGAAAGTCCATCTTTTTCCCTGGAAGAGGACATTCAGTTTTGCTGGGTAGTTGATTCTCAGTTGCATTCTAAGCTCCTTTGCCTTCTGAAATATTATATTCCAAGCCCTATGAGCTTCCAATGTAGTTGCTACTAAGTCCTGTGTGATCCTGACTGCAGCTTCATGATATTTAAATTGTGTCCTTATGGCTGCTTGTAATATTTTCTCTTTGACTTGGGAGTTCTGGAACTTGGCTGTAATATTCCTGGGGATTGGTTTTTTGGGATCTCTTTCTTGGGGAGATCGGTGAATTCTCTCTATTTCTATTTTTCCCTCTGCTTCTAGGATATCAGGGCAATTTTCTTGTAATAATTCTTTGAAAATGATGTCAAGGTTCTTTTCCTGGTCATGACTTTCAGGTATTCCAATAATTTTAAAATTATCTTCCCTAAATCTGTTTTCCATATCAGTTGTTTTTTTAATGAGATGTTTCATATTTTCTTCTAATTTTTCATTCTTTTGGTTTTGAAGTATTGAGTCCTGATTTTTCATAAAATCAGCAATTTCCATGAGTTCTATTCTTTGTCTGAAGGATTTGTTCTCCTCAGAGAGTTTTCTTATCTCCTTTTCCATCTGGCCAATTCTGCTTTTTAAAGCATTCTTCTCCTCAATAACTTTTTGAACTGTTTTATCCATTTGACCTATACTGGTTTGTAACATGTTATTTTCTTCAGCATTGTTTTGGATCTCCTTTATTAAGCTGCTGGCTTCATTTTCATGTTTTTCCTGCATCTCTCTTATTTCTTTTCCCAATTTTTCCTCTATCTCCCTCACTTGAGTTTCAAAGTCTTTTTTGAGCTCTGTCATGGCCTGAGCCCAATTTCTGTTTTTCTTGGAGTTTTTAGATGCAGGAGCTTGTGCTTCCTCATCTTCAGACTGAGTGTTTTGATCCTTCTTGGGCTCACAGGCAAAGTATTTCTCAATGGTGTTCCTCTTTTTTCTCTCTGCTTACTCATTTTCCCAGCCTTAGCCTGGTTTTGGGGTGCTTCCTGAGCTTTTGTGACACCCCCACAAGGATCTCAGTGTGTGAGGCTCTGTCCTCCCTCCTGGTCTGTGAATGACCATAAGCACCCCCCCTCTGCCACGGGGCTGAGGTGGGGGGGGCCCTGCTGTTCTATGGGGGGGCCTATACTGCAATCAGGATCTGAATGTGGTCAGAGCCCCAGAGTCCTGTTCCAGGGGCAGAGGACAGAGCTCTGCAGTCTCTCTTCACTACCCTCCCTAGGTTCAATGGGCTCATGCCCTGGGGGCTCCTGCTTACTGGCTCCACCTGCTTCTGGTTCCTGGCTCTGGGCTGCAGTGGCCAAGCTGCTCCCTGTGTGCCCTGAGGGCTGGGCTTCACGTGCTTGCTCTGGCAGAGGTCCTCCTGCTGTTCCCCCAGGTTGTGCTTGATGCTCCCCAGGATGTAAGTCAGTAAACTGCCCCCCTGCTGCTGAGAGCCACAGCTCCCAGCACCTTGGGGCTGCCTCTGGGAGGCTGAAGTTCTTTTGCTCTGGCTGGCCACCCCTCTGGTAGGCCACCCCTCTGACCCCATGGAGCAGAGCCTTTCCACTCTTTTTCAGGTTACCTTGGGTTGGAGAATTGCCTCACTGGATCTCTTTGTGGGTTCTGTCTCTCTAAAATATAGTTAGAATCGTTACTTTGTAAGTTTTGCTCCAGACCAACTAAGAGAAGGTCCTCTCCTTTTGCCATCTTGGCTCTGCCCCTGTATTACTTGTTTTTCCATTCTACTTTCTTTTAAAATTTTTTTTATTTATTTAAGGAAATCGGGTTAAGTGACTTGCCCAGGGTCACATAGCTAAGTAATTAAGTTTCTGAGGGCAGATTTGAATTCAGTCCTCTTGACTCTAAAACCTGTGCTCTATTCATTGCATCACCTAGCTGCCCCATACTTTCTTTTTTATTTTTTGGGGGTTTATTTTGTGCAAGGCAAATGGGGTTAAGTGATTTGCCCAAGGCCACACAGCTAGGTAATTATTATGTGTATGAGGCTGGATTTGAACTCAGGGACTCCTGACTTCAGAGCCGGTGCTCTATCCACTGCACCACCTAGCCGCCCCTTGCCCCATACTTTCTAATCTGCTTTATAAGTGAATTCATCCCATTCACACTGGTAATTAGGACCATTAATTGTGTATTTCCTTCCATTCTATTCTATTCTATTCTATTCTATTCTATTCTGTTCTGTTCTGTTCTGTTCTGTCCTGTCCTATTCGATTCGATTCTATTCAATTCTATTCGATTCTGTTGTATCTTTTTTCCAAATTTATTTCCCACACACCCCATTCTCATAAAGAAGATGCTGGTAAGACAGGAAGAACATACCCAGCATCAGTGACCTGGGTTTGGTATAGTTTGCTTCTACTCTCCTGTCCTATTCTCTTTCCTTCACAGGGAGTCTAATCTTTTCACAGGGTCCTAGTCTTTCTTTTCTTTTCAACCCATTTTTTGTTCAATCCATTTGTGTTTGTTATAGTTAGGATTAATCCCTTCCCTAAAACAGCCTCCTTATTCTCTTTTCTCCCCTTTCCCTCCTGTTACCCAGTGGAGTGAAATGTATTTCTTTTCTCAATTGTTTTTGTATATTCTTGCCTCTTTTAACCAGTTCAGTTAAGTGGGCAGATCAACAGACTATTACCTTTAATTTAGAAAAAAATCCCATTATCTTATTATGTAATTTTGCTATCTTTTATACTTTATTTTATTTTTTTTATTTTTTGCAAGGCAATGGGATTAAGTGGCTTGCCTAAGGCCACACAGATAGGTAAGTAGTAAGTGTCCGAGGCTGCATTTGAACTCAGGAACTCCTGACTCCAAGGCCAGTGCTCTATCCACTATGCCACCTAGCGGCCACTATACTTTATTTTTCTTCCTGAAAGATCTGATTTCTCTCTCATCACATTCAACTTAGACCAATGAATACCATGGAAACAATGTAAAGACTAACAGACTGCCTTCTGTGGGGGTTGGGGGGAGGGAAGCAAGATTAGTGGGAAAAAATGTAAACCTTAAAATAAACAAAATCTTAAAAAAAAGTGAGAGTCAAGTGTTACTTTCTTCATCCCCTTCTCCTTGTTTATATAATGTTCTATGCTAGCAACCTGATTATATGAGATAATTTTTCATCTCCTTTCTCTTTTTCCTATCTCCACAGTGTATCCCTTTTCCTTTGCCTTCCCTTTCTTCTTTTAAGATCATCAAAACATAATGAAACCTCTTATAGGCTGTCCATCTTCTCAGATTCCAATGATCTTGATAATAGAGTTCTGATGGGACACATGTATCATCCTCATGTATTGAAATGCAAACAATTCATCTTTTTTTAATTGCTTTATCATCTTTACTTTTCTATTTTCTCTTGACTTCTGAGTTTGTATTTTTCTTATATAACTCAATTTTTTCCATCAAGAATACTAAGAAGTACTCTATGTCATTAAAGATCTATTTTTATCCTTGTACATTGTTTTGATGAGTAAGTTATTTTTGTTTGTAAGCCCATATCTTTCCCTTCCTGGAATATCAAATTCCCAGCTCTCCATTTTCTTATAGTGGTAGCTAACAAATTGTCTATAATTTTGAATATGGAGTTTCCATACTTGAATTCTTTCTTTCTGGTTGCTTGCAATATTTTTGTTTTAACCTGGAAGTTCTGGATTTTGGATATCTGGGAGTTTTCATTTTTTGATGTTTTTTCACAAGATGACCAGAAGGTTATTTTCACTTTGTCCTCTTGAGCTAAGAGATCTGGATAATTGTCTTTTGTTATTTTTTAAGATTTGATCTCTAGAATTTTTTTCGTCATATTTATCAGATTTGAATACTTCTTAAATTATTTCTCATCAATCTGTTTTCTAGGTTAATTGTTTTTACTATGAGTTATCATACATTTTCTTCTATTTTTTCAATCTTTTGACTCAGTTTTGATATTTCTCGTTCATGGAGTTATTAACTTCTATCTGGTTCATTCTAATTTTCAGGAAGTTTCTTGTTTAAGATTTGTGTCTCTTGTGTGTAGCTATTTATTTCCCTTCCACTTCTTTTTGAATTGTTATTTTCCCTCATCCCCCCCCCCCCACTCTGGCACTCTTATTTTATTTGTAAAACATTTTAAAACTCTTTTTAAAAAAAGCATTTACTTTACATTCCCCAAGAATTATATTTGAACTCATACCTAAGCTGTTTTCCTTTAAGGCTTTTCCCATAGAAGTTATGGAGTCATTTTCTTCTTTTGGGTTTGTGTCTTAAGTATCTTGATCACTGTAACATCTTTTTATGAGATTCTTCTCCTCCTCCCTTCTCCTTCTCCTCTTCCTCCCTTCTCCCTCTTCTCCTCCTCCTCCTCCTCCTGCTCCTTCTTCTTTCTCTTCTGCCTTTTTTTTTTTTTTTGATCATTCTTTCAGCATACTTCACACTTGGTTACAACCAAGTTCTCACAATTCTGGAGGGAATGTCTGGCTGAGCCTGTATTCTCTTGAGGCATTTCATGTGGGGAACCTGAATGCTTTCAAATCAAATTCAAATTCAAATTCAATCTAATCAAACCCATAGTAGTTTGATCCAGGGCAAAGTCTGACCACTCTCTTAGCTTGGCAAATTCCTGACCTACATTTTAGGTTGTGGTGAACATTTTTAGGCAGCTCGCTGTACTTCTTGTCATTCTTCCATTTTCTGTTTTCATTGTGGGCAGTTAAGTCAGGGTTATCAAGTTTATGACAAAAATAAGATCACAGAAACATTTTTTAGGTTTTTTGATATTTTATTTTATTTTTCAATTAAGTTTTTTCCACATTCATCCACTTGCCCATTTTTATAAGTTACAGTTTTCTACCACCTTCCCTTACCCCCCCCTTATCCGTGAATAGTCAAAATGATACATGTATATTTGTGAGAAACATTGTTTAAAATGCAGAGAAAAGGGCAGCTAGTTGGTACAGCCCTGGAGTCAGGAGGACCTGGGTTCAAATCCAGTCTCAGACACTTCATAATGACCTAGCTGCGCGACCTTAGGCAAGCCACTTAACTCCATTGTTTTGCAAAAAAAAAAAAAATTAAATAGGGGCGGCTAGGTGGCGCAGTGGCTAAGAGCACTAGCCTTGGAGTCAGGAGTACCTGAGTTCAAATCCAGCCTCAGACACTTAATAATTACCTAGCTGTGTGGCCTTGGGCAAGCCACTTAACCCCATTGCCTTGAAAAATCAAAAAAAAAAAATTAAATAAAATGCAGAGATGAAAACATAAAGAAAAAGCAGAACAGTTCTGAAAAAACTGATGGAATTCCTTAAATACTTAAAGAAAAGTAAACTTAGGAAAATTTTTTTTTCCAATTTCATAGAGAATATTTTGCCTCTTGTTACATAGAAGGGAAATGCTTGATGTTTTGTAGTTTGTATTTAGATTTTTGAAAAATTAAATTTTAAAAAAAATTAAGACGCCGTGCCTGGTCTCCTGCAGCTGGGTTCCGGCGCTCCCGGGGTCCGGGGGCGCCCCCATCACTACTGATCCGCGCTCGGGCTCTGCGGGGGACCCCCGGCCCGGCCCCCACTTCCCCTCGGATGACTCCCACAACCTTCATCCCCCTTCATCCAGGCAGAGGACGGGCAAGGGGGCTCCCCGAGGTGGGTGAGGGGAAGGGGCTCCTCCGCCTCGGAGCCCCTCCCCCCGCGCCCCCCACTAGCTGGCTCCGATTAACGAGCGCCCCTCTCCCGCGTGGAGCCTGAGACGGGTGGAAGGGGCGGGGATCGGGGTCCGGGGGGCCCCGACAGCCGGGCTCGCCCGCGCGGGTGCCGCCGGGTTCTTGACCCTCGCGGGCCGCCGCCGCCGCCGCCGCCGCCGCCGCGTCCCGCCCCGGAAGTGCGTCAGCGCCCCGCCCCCGCTTCCGGCGCTCCGGGACGGCGCGAAAACCCAATTGACAAGAATCGCCGCCCGCCGAGCCCGGGCCTGCCCCGCCGCTCGCGCCCTCCTCCCCCCGCTCCGACCCCCGCGCAGCCCCGGCGCCCAGGCCCCCGAGGGTCGCCCGCCGGCGGGGGGAGGGGGCGGCGCCCGCGCGGCGCTCCTGAGCGGGGCCGCGCCCGCGCCCTTTCTGCGGGGTCTCTTCCCGCGTCGCCCCGGGCCCACCCCGCCCGCCATGGCATCGGCGCCCGCCGGCTTCGGCCCGGGCCCCGCTCGCGCCTGAGCCCCGGCGGCCCCGCCGCCCAGCCGGGGGCCATGGTCGGGGTGCTGGCCACGGCGGCGCCGCCGCGAGCGCCCGGGAAGGACTTGGACATCCAGGTGAGTCCCGCGGCCGCCCCGGGCCGGGCCGGGCCCCGGCGGGACACAGGCCGCCGCGCTGCGGGGCCGCCCCGGGCCGGGCCGGGCCCCTCCGGGCCGGGGCTGCTGCTCGGCCCCCGCCCCGCGCGCCGACGCCCGGCACCGCAGCCGCCCGCTACGGGCCCGGAGGAGGGACACCGCGCCGAGGCGCCGGCAGAGTGAGCCCCCGGGGGCCCGAGGCCGGCGGACCCGGGACCTGCCCCCCGAAACCGCGGCCGGCGGCCGTGACAGCTGCCCCGGGGCCGCCCCCCGCGAGCGCCTCCGGGGCCCGGGGTGACAGCGGGCAAGGCCCGGGGCGGCGGCCGGGGGGGGAGGCGGCCCCGGGGGGCGGGAGCTGACCAGTCAGGGCAGTGCCCAGGACCTGGTGGAGCGGCAGACACCACGCAGAGAGCAGCAGAGAGAGAGAGAGAGAGATGAGACAGAGATGAGACAGAGAGAGAGAGAGATGAGAGAGAGAGAGACAGAGACAGAGATGAGAGAGAGACAGAGATGAGAGGGAGAGAGAGATGAGAGACAGATGAGAGAGAGAGAGATGAGACAGAGAGAGAGAGAGAGAGAGAGAGAGACAGAGACAGATGAGAGAGAGACAGAGATGAGAGACAGATGAGAGGGAGAGAGAGATGAGACAGAGAGAGAGAGAGAGAGAGAGACAGGCACAGGCACAGAGAGAGAGAGAGAGAGAGAGAGAGAGAGAGATGAGACAGAGATGAGACAGAGACAGAGAGAGAGAGAGATGAGACAGAGATGAGACAGAGAGAGAGAGAGAGACAGGACAGAGACAGAGAGAGAGAGAGAGAGAGACAGAGATGAGACAGAGACAGAGAGAGAGAGAGAGATGAGACAGAGATGAGACAGAGAGAGAGAGAGAGATGAGACAGAGATGAGACAGAGAGAGAGAGAGAGAGAGATGAGAGGGAGAGAGAGATGAGACAGAGATGAGAGAGACAGAGAGAGAGAGATGAGACAGAGATGAGACAGAGACAGAGAGAGAGAGAGATGAGACAGAGAGAGAGAGAGATGAGAGGGAGAGAGAGATGAGACAGAGATGAGAGAGAGACAGAGAGAGAGAGAGAGATGAGACAGAGATGAGACAGAGAGAGAGAGAGAGATGAGAGGGAGAGAGAGATGAGACAGAGATGAGAGACAGAGAGAGAGAGAGAGATGAGACAGAGATGAGACAGAGACAGAGAGAGAGATGAGACAGAGACAGAGAGAGAGAGAGATGAGACAGAGAGAGAGAGAGATGAGACAGAGACAGAGAGAGAGAGAGATGAGACAGATGAGACAGAGACAGAGAGAGAGAGAGAGAGAGAGATGAGACAGAGATGAGACAGAGACAGAGAGAGAGAGAGATGAGACAGATGAGACAGAGACAGAGAGAGATGAGACAGAGATGAGACAGAGACAGAGAGAGAGAGAGACAGAGACAGAGATGAGAGACAGATGAGAGAGAGAGAGAGATGAGACAGAGACAGAGAGAGATGAGAGAGAGAGAGACAGAGACAGATGGGAGAGAGAGATATGAGAGACAGATGAGAGAGAGAGATGAGACAGAGACAGAGAGAGATGAGAGAGAGAGATGAGAGGGAGAGAGAGATGAGACAGAGATGAGACAGAGACAGAGAGATGAGAGAGAGACAGAGATGAGAGGGAGAGAGAGATGAGAGACAGATGAGAGAGAGAGAGATGAGACAGAGACAGAGAGAGAGAGACATGAGACAGAGAGATGAGAGAGAGAGACAGAGACAGATGAGAGAGAGACAGAGATGAGAGACAGATGAGAGGGAGAGAGAGAGATGAGACAGAGAGAGAGAGAGAGAGAGAGAGAGAGAGAGAGACAGGCACAGAGACAGAGAGAGAGAGAGAGATGAGAGGGAGAGAGAGATGAGACAGAGATGAGACAGAGACAGAGAGAGAGAGAGATGAGACAGAGATGAGACAGAGAGAGAGAGAGAGAGATGAGACAGAGATGAGAGAGACAGAGAGAGAGATGAGACAGAGATGAGACAGAGAGAGAGAGAGAGATGAGACAGAGATGAGACAGAGAGAGAGAGATGAGACAGAGACAGAGAGAGAGAGAGACAGAGACAGAGATGAGAGACAGATGAGAGAGAGAGAGAGATGAGACAGAGACAGAGACAGAGAGAGATGAGAGAGAGAGACAGAGACAGATGGGAGAGAGAGATATGAGAGACAGATGAGAGAGAGAGATGAGACAGAGACAGAGAGAGATGAGAGAGAGAGAGATGAGAGGGAGAGAGAGATGAGACAGAGATGAGACAGAGACAGAGAGAGAGAGAGAGATGAGACAGAGATGAGACAGAGAGAGAGAGATGAGAGGGAGAGAGAGATGAGACAGAGATGAGAGAGACAGAGAGAGAGAGATGAGACAGACAGAGAGAGAGAGAGATGAGAGGGAGAGAGAGATGAGACAGAGATGAGACAGAGACAGAGACAGAGAGAGAGAGAGAGATGAGACAGAGATGAGACAGAGAGAGAGAGATGAGAGGGAGAGAGAGATGAGACAGAGATGAGAGAGACAGAGAGAGAGAGAGAGATGAGACAGAGATGAGACAGAGACAGAGAGAGAGAGAGAGATGAGACAGAGACAGAGAGAGAGAGAGAGATGAGAGGGAGAGAGAGATGAGACAGAGAGATGAGACAGAGACAGAGAGAGAGAGAGACAGAGACAGAGATGAGAGACAGATGAGAGAGAGAGATGAGACAGAGACAGAGAGAGATGAGAGAGAGAGACAGAGACAGAGATGGGAGAGAGACAGAGATGAGAGACAGATGAGAGAGAGATGAGACAGAGACAGAGAGAGATGAGAGAGAGAGACAGAGACAGAGATGAGAGAGAGACAGAGATGAGAGACAGATGAGAGGGAGAGAGAGATGAGAGACAGAGATGAGACAGACAGAGACAGGGATGAGAGAGAGAGAGATCAGAGAGAGACACAGATGAGAGACAGATGAGAGGGAGAGAGACAGAGACAGGGATGAGAGAGATGAGAGAGACAGATGAGACAGAGAGACAGGGATGAGAGAGATGAGAGAGAGACAGATGAGAGGGAGAGAGAGAGATGAGAGACAGAGACAGAGAGACAGAGATGAGAGAGAGACAGATGAGAGGGGGAGAGAGAGAGATGAGAGACAGAGATGAGAGAGAGATCAGAGAGAGACAGATGAGAGACAGATGAGAGGGAGAGAGACAGAGATGAGAGAGAGACACAGATGAGAGAGACACAGACAGATGAGAGAGATGAGAGACAGATGAGAGAGACACAGACAGATGAGAGGGAGAGAGATGAGAGAGACAGATAGAGATGAAAGAGAGAGGGAGAGACAGATGAGAGACAGAGATGAGAGAGATGAAAGAGGAAGAGACAGATGACAGAGAGAGATGAGAGAGAGGGAGAGAGAGATGAGAGAGGGAGAGACAGAGATGAGAGAGAGATGAGAGAGACAGAGATGAAAGAGAAGGAGAGACAGAGATGAGAGAAATGAAAGAGAGACAGGGAGAGACAGAGATGAGAGAGAGGGAGAGACAGATGAGAGACACAGACAAAGATGAGAGAGAGAGAGAGAGAGAGAGAGAGAGTGTGTGTGTGTGTGTGTGAGATTAATCAATTACTGGTTTCTGTTAAAGATGAGAAACAGATTCCAGACTTCTGTTAGGAAGGAACACAGGTAGATGACTTCAGATCCTTCCTTCAGAACAACTGTGTGGCAAGAAGGTTGGTCCCTACTTTAAAAGAACAGTTAGCAAGATGGAAGTTGGGAAACATGTCTCCCCTCAAAATAGGCCAAAAGTCATAGAAGTTGCTCTTTTCTAGGTGTTCCTGAGGTTTTCTTATTTTTCAGATATAGTTTTCTCATTTGATATACATAAATTGCTGATTTTTATTTTTAAAAGCTTTTTCTTCATTCCTTCATTTATTTAAAAAATATAAACTTCATTTTAGTTATTTCTAAGTAATTTTCTTTTTTATATTTTATTTTTCACCCAATTACATGTTTTTTTCCCTTTTTTTTTTTAAACTTGAAGCCATGCAAGAAGCAAAGGAAAGAAGATGATGGAGCTTCCTGTAAAACCATTACTGAATATATGTCACCAATAAGGAAGACTGGGGACAGAGTTTTCTCCCCTCCAAAATCTAATAACATCTTGGATTATTTTAAAAGGACTTCACCCATAAATGAAAAGCCTTCTCTTGTTAAAGAGTCCAAGACTCAGGCATCTAAACCATTGCACATTGATCATAGCAAAGAATGGAAAACCCTTTTGAACAGTTCCTCCAATGTAGAACCTAAATCAAGGGGGAAGAGAATTAATTTATCTCAACAACTGAATGATGTTAAAAAATTGGAAACTGAACCCATAATAATTAGTAGTGATGATAGCAGAGAAGAAATGAACTTAAGTGATGTGGGTCTTACTCAGAAAAATGTAGAGCCTTTCTCAAAAGTTAGTCATACTAACAAAAAGCAATTAAGCACAATATCCTCCCCAAAAGATCAAAAGAAAGTAAATTCTGAACAAAGCACCACAAAAAATGACTGCAAAAATTTAAGGAAAAGGAAGCACAAAGATGATAAAAGCCAAACTAGAAATTTATCATTAGAAAAAGAATCTACCCAACAATCCAGAAAGGAGCACAAGGACAATAAGCAAGGAATGGGGCCAAAAACTGATGAAGTTGTGGATCCTGTAAGTGATTCCAACCTTGGGGTTCATGTGTCAGAGACAGCCCAGGTAAATCATAATACAGTAACTGTATCCTATGAAGAATTTTTAAGAAGTCAGGAAGAAAACACATTGGAACACATCCAAGAACCAAAAATGTCAGCTTATGGTGATTCTAATGCTGCTGGTGAAGTTGATAAAAGTGAGAACACTAGTGATCCTGAAGCCAGTGAAAGTTCCCAGCAGCTTCCCCTTAAGACAGTGACTGTTCTTGCACAAATCCATACTGTGCCACCAAAATCTATTTTAAGGATAAAGGGGAAAAAGACTGTGAAAATACCATCAATTTTCTTGAAACAAAAGGAAAATGAAGTCAGAGGAAACCTTCCTGAGCTTGAAAGTGAACCAACAGTTCAGAAAAGAAAATCCAATGTAGTTATAGCAGAGGAAGAATTAGAGTTGGCTGTGTTAGACATGGGGGGCCCCGAAGCCATAAAGCCAAAATGTACTGTAGAAGAAAGACAGCAGTTCATGAATGCTTTTAGGCAACCTGCATTTGATTCTGTTAAAAATGGAGTCAAAAAATCCTTGGAAAGACAGAAAGACACTCAGGAAAAATCCTTAAAAGAGGAAGTGGGTAAAGATGATTCAGTTAAAGTCACAGAAGATCCTAAAATTCAGGAAGATTCAAATCATGACCATTCACAACCTTGTAATCCTAAAGGAAGCCCAGCCAAAGGAAAGAGTAAAAAGCTTCGGAAAAAGAATAAGAGAGTATTGGTAACTGAGGATGCTGTTAAGGAAGAAAATACTTCATGTGATGCACATGTTAAGCAAAGTCCAAATAGCATCAGAAGAAGTTTGAGACATCAGAAAACTGTAACTTCTAAAAGCACTCTCTCTCTTAGCATTACAAGCTCCATTTCTGAAGATAGCTTAGATGATCATCCTTTACATGTTTCCACTCCCAAAGTCAACAGTAAATCAAGAAAAATCATTACCCCAGTAAAGGATGTTGGAGTTGCTTGTCCTAAAGATGGCTTGGATGATAGCCTGGTAAACAATTTCACTCCCAAATCTACCCGAAAATCATCTCGAAAAAGCTTGGTAATGATTGGAGATACTGATTCTGAAGACAAACAAGTTGATGGTCCTGGAAAGCTTTCTTCTAAAGCAGTTTCCAGCATATCTTTGGAACAGCATGGCTTGTATATGGCTGAATTGATAACAGGGCCCTTTGATTCAAAGAGTCCTATTAGGTAAAAACTTATCTTTTGGGGAATGCTTAAAAATATTTTGTATGCTGGAGAATTGTTCCTATTAATAATAAATTATTTTTAGTCCCCTCCCCAATCTAATTTGCTAATCTGCAGAAGGAAAAAACTTTAAAATAACATCGCACAAATTTTATATGTGGATCATGTGCCATCACCTAAGAGGCCTAGATGCCTTTTAGATAGCTATAGTCTTTCAGAGTTACTCTTTTAAATCTGAGTTTTATGCAATTAATGTTTGAATCAGAAAAAAAATGTAGAGATGTAGTTGTTGGATAGGTGAGGTAACAGGGTCAAATTTGATTTAAAGTTCCTTTAGTCTTCTTTAAAAATTCTGATTTTGAAATCTTTTCAAGCAAAAGTTCAGTTTGGCTTGACTTGAATTTAATTCTTCCTCTGAGTAGATAACTTGAGTCACCTTTTTAATTTACTTACTTTATAATCCAATTGAACCTCTAGTTGAATCATTTCTGTTTCAAATGTTGATGAATAATGATGAATAAAATCTTTCTTGTCATCTTTCTTTTTTAGGATGAAATTTACCAGAATTAGTTCACCCCCCAAATCCAAGAAAACTGAAAAAGATGAAGATTTTACTTCCAAGAGTAAAAAGGTAATTAATTATGAGAGAATTCAGTAAGTTTTATTTTCTGTTTAATCTTTTATTTTCTGTTTTCTTTTTTTTTAGCAAGGCAAACAAGGTTAAGTGGCTTGCCCAAGGCCACACAGCTAGGTAATTATTAAGTGTCTGAGACCAGATTTGAACCCAGGTACTCCTGACTCCAGGGCCGGTGCTTTATCCAGTATGCCACCTAGCCACCCCTGTTTATTCTTTTTAAAAACTACACCCGGAAAAAAAAAGTTGAAAGAAAATTAATGTGTGTTTTTATAGATATATTAATTACTATCCTGAAATATTTCTATTATTTATCTTTCTGCTTTAGTTTTTTCTAGGTACTTTATTAAGCTCTCTTAAAAATAACAGGCCTTGAAATGGTCAAAGGTTTTCTTTTGAGTTCACTGTCTAGTCAGTCTTTTCATAATCAGTCTTTGGATAATTGCTGGCTCAGAAATTTATTATTATCCCAGGAAAAATAAGACTTATTTGAATAGGAATAAGGACTGACCTTATAATGTCATTGTTTTTGGGAAGCCCCAAGTGAAGACTCCTGCTAGCTCACTCTGCAGTTTACAGTCTTTGAGCCATCCAGCTGCCTGCCGATAGCACTCCCTACAGTATGGCCCAACCAGATTTCAATATTATTGGAAACTATCTAACAAAATCAAAATATACCAAAACATAGATAACATAGTGTTTTTTTTTACTTGATATTTTTTCCAATTACATGCTATGGCAGTTTTTCAACATTCATCGTTTTGCAAATTTATAAGACACACATTTTTCTACCACCCTCCCTTTCTCCTTCCTCCCCTTGGCAGGAAACAGACTGGTGAAAGTGATAAGGTGATGTTTTAAAACTAAGTCAGTATATACAGTACACAGAGTTAAGCATCAATGACCCTATCTCTACTTAAGTTCGATGATATTGGCCTGGAGCACCACAGGTTAGGTAACTTGTCCAGGGTCACCTGTTATTATGTGCTGTAGGTGGTGCCTGTACCTAGGGGTGAGAGGCTGAATTTTCACTCTACCACCATGGGGTCTCTATCAGTTTATAAGTTTTGGGACCTGATCCTCACATTCTTTTGAGATTTTTTTTTTCAAGGCAATGGGGTTAAGTGGCTTGCCCAAGGCCACATGGCTAGGTAATTATTATGTGTCTGAGGTCGAATTTGAACCCAGGTACTCTTGACTCCAAGGTCGGTGCTCTATTCACTGCTCCACCTAGCCGCCCCCCGATCCTCACACTCTTAAGACAATTTGGCCATTTTTATATGACCTAGAAATTTCCCTTTGTGTTCAGGATCTTTTAGCCCAGAGAGGCATTTAATCCTGTCCGCTGGTTTTACTAGGGTAAGCCCCTAGGAATTTGTCTTGATAATCATCTACCATTGCTTCTCTTTCCCACTTAAAATTAGCCCTTTAAGGGTGAGCAATGAGCACATGTCCTTGGTTCCATAGCTTCCCCTCCCTGAGGCAGTCTTTGAGCTGACCATGCTCAGAGCAGCAACACCCGTTGGTTCACCTGTCATCGACCTAGTATGAGGAAAGCCAGCAGACCTTGGAATGTGGGCTGACCTAGGAATCGCACAGATGCTTTTCCTCTGAAGTCTGACTTATGCTTGACCTTTCCCTTCTCAGTCTTACTTCCACTGGCCTCAGAGATGAGATCAGAGTGTCCTGATGGGGCTCCCTGACTCTATGTTCTCCCCTTTCTGGTCTGTACTTCACACTACTACAGCTTTCATAAACATTCTTTCAGTATCCCTTTCATGGTTACTTCCTTCTCTGTTTTAAAACTTGGGAGTGGATTTCCCATACTGGACTGGGTAAAACTCAGCTGCCAATTAAGGCCTCTGATCTAATTACCTTGTCCTCCTCTGTACAAATTTCTCTTCTTATTGTTTTTTTCCTTTCACTATGAGCTTTCCATACCTTGTGCCCTTCTGTTCTAAAATGTTATCCCTTTTCTCCAACTAACTAATCCATCAAGTTAGATCACTCCAGGCTTATTTCCATCTCATCTAAAGCTACCTGCCTAAACCAGAGGGGAGAGCTCCTTCTATCTGACTGTCTAGCTGTCTATTTGTCAGTCTTTCCGTCTCTCCTCAGTTCTTAACTACAGCCCTGGCTCTTATAATTTACAACTTCATTTTGCTTCTTTAGGTATCAGTGTTTTTTCTTAATATTCAGATAATTGGGTATTTTTCCTTTTATTGAACTTCCCTCAGCCTCATGAGAGTCTTTACTTCCTTTAGGGCTCAGCCTTTCCTGATCTCACTAGTTCTCTCCCTCCTTCTAAAATGACCTTGTATTCTGTGTATATTCCAATAGGATAGGTTGTTTTCCCCAGTGAATGTAAATCCTTGAGGGCAAATCTGTTCTATTTTTGTCTTTACATCCCCCAGTGCCTGACATATCATAGGAATAGAATAAATGTTTAGTGATTAATTATACTTCATATTTGTAATATGTACTTTCCCTGGTTTTGGTGGCCCAAATCAGAGAACAGATAATAAGAAACATCCTCTTATTTATAATGAATATAATATTTTGGTTAGAAATTTGGAAACTAAATCGGCAGATATCTGCATCCATATAAATTCAGACTAGTGATGAAGATAAGCTCAATTAAATCCAAAACTTGACAAAAATTCCCTGTTAAAAATTCATAAATATGTTTTTCCTGCCCTCCCTATTTATATTGAAAGTAGTGAGCTGTCAAATTTTTTTTTTTAAGTTTTTGCAAGGCAATGGGGTTAAGTGGCTTGCCCAAGGCCACACAGCTAGGTAATTATTAAGTGTCTGAGGCTGGATTTGAACCCAGGTCCTCCTGACTCCAGGGCCAGTGCTCTATCCACTGCACCAGCTAGCCACCCTGGCAAATTCTTTAATAAATATTCTATATATTTTCATATTGCGTACATTCTAATGTTAATATTTGTGATATATAATATTAGATACATTTACATAAATATTCCATATTTTTATATAACATTACATGTCACAGAATCTTGTTTTGAATTTTTATTACTAGACAAACAACATTTCTAAAAACATATCAAAGGCAAAGCAGTTGATTGAAAAAGCCAAGGCCATACAGCAGAGCAAGTCAAAGATGAATGAAGAGGGGTTAGCTCCACTGCGGCGTTCTTCAAGACAGCAGATTCTTACTGAAAGGAAAAAATTATCAGAGATAGACGTAAGTGTGTTCCAGAGATTTACTGACATAAATAGGGTACTTTGGGAGAAGGATCTTTCAAAGATGCATGTGGTATTCATTCACATCATTGTAGAGATAGGAAAGAACATCTCTGCACATAACCAGACTCAGCAGTACTGCAGCTAATGACCAATGGTGGCCATGCTGTGACTTTCCATAAGTAGATATCTGTTCTCCCAATCACATATAAATGAGGCTACTCAAAAATCTCCTTTTTCATCCAGGCCTATTCTGAAAGAGAGAGAGGAAGGAGAACAGTTTGTTTCATTATTTTTGTTATTTCAGTCCACTTTAAATTCTACATATAAATTTTATGCAAATCATTACATGTAATAGGTTAAACAAATCTTTAATCTCTTTATTGTTTCATTTTAGGATTCAGCTGTAATTGTAGATTCAAATCCCACCTCTTCACAGAGTACAGAGAAGAAACAAAAGGAAATTCAGTGTTTGAATGATGTACTGGGGAAAAAAATAAACAAGACTGCTAAGAATTCACATGGTATATTACTTTCATGAAAATGTTAAAAGTTTTGTTTTTGTTGGTTGTGTCTTTTAGAAATGGACATTTTTCTCTCTTTGGGAAACTTAACATTTAAATCACATTTAATATTATAATTCTAAAAAAAGAAGTTGTTCATTTGTGGACCTTTAAAAATAGAAGCATGATGAATTCTAATTACCAGCTATCCACATATCATCCACCTGATATAACTTAGTGTATTACAATAGTTTATTCTTTTTTATTTTTATTTTTTGAAATTTTTTAATAGTTTATTCTTAATAGAGAAGAAAGTAATTTTGAAAACATTTGGCAACAAGTAAGGACAAAAATATAAATGCTAATCTGTGCATTTGTTCTTTCAAGGAAAAATAAAAGTGGCTCCTCTATTCCTGCCCAAAAAACCTCAGAAAAAAGTCGAACCTATTGTGATTTTCGATGACAGCAGGTCAGTCTCAAGCAAGTTAAAGAATGTAGAAAAATGTAAACAAAGTATTTTAAAATACTTGTGGTGTTTGGGATTCAAGCATCTGTGTTATGTAATATTACATTTATGCTTTAACTTAATATCTTTTTAGCAATTCTTTCTGTTCTTTGCAAATGAATTGTTATCAGGTTTGCAGCTATTTAAAGAATCTGCCATTAATTTTTGTTTTTATGTTTCCACTGACCAGAAAGAGATCCGAGGATCTGGGGGAGTATGGGGGGGTAAAAAGCATCAACACTCTTTATATATGGAGGCTAATTTCTTTAGACCTCTTAATTCAGTCCTGAGTGATGACACAGTCAAGTTTTGGGGGTTTGTATCCTTATGTGCCTTCCTGTATATGGTTCCCCCATTTTGGGGGGCAGGTTAGTTAAGGTGGCCAACCCAGAAGGATGCTTCAAAGAGTTCAGTAGAAAATTCTGAAATGTTCATACTTGTTTCTCAGAACTATCTTAATTTTAATTTAAATTTCTAAGTATTTATTTACTGGGAAACTTTTTTTAAACTGTAATTACTTGTGTGTATCATATGCATCCCACTGGAAAATCAGCATTCAGTCTCTGGCAGCTGCTTTTTGCCCTCTTTAGCTTCACTTTACCTGACTGTTCTGTAGGACTCTGTGGTCCCTTTGTCAACTTGTAGTTCAGCAAAATGAGGATCCAAGTATAAGCTGGTCATTTTTTAGCCTCACTTCTCCTGTCTGGCTGCCCAGGAATACGAGCTTTTATAGTTGTGCTAGGCAGGCAAACTCACCACAACAGTACAAATTCCAGCACCTAGGAACCTGAAGAGAAGTCCTACTGACCTGTTATTGCATAGACATGTAACAGGGTTCCCTTAATTTTTAAATTAAGTTTTTTTTTTAAAGGTAGCAGTTTATCTTAAGAATAGAAAAGTGCTTGATGGTATCTGACTTTTCAAGAGATTGATTTTACATTTAGTTGAAATCAGCAAGATAAATTGGGCCTTTTGTATACCGTTCCCCTCTTAGATAACCATTCTTCAAGGTGTATTTTTCCTTTATTAAGTCATTTATTTTGTTCAAAGTCAAGATACATCTGAAAACTCTCAGGATGATGAACAATTTAAAGCAAAGCGTGAATTTCTAATGAGTGGCTTGCCCGATTCATTGAAACGTCACATTGCAAAGAAGGCAGCTGCCTTAGAAGCCTACTCTGCGATAAGTTCCTGTTTCCAGACAGTCGTTCATGTACAGCAACGGGACCACTGTAAGTCTCTGTTGAGGTGAATCTTCCTAATCTGTTTAAGTATTGAGTTTTCAGCACTATCAAATTGCATGTCCTATTTTACCTCTTTTATTTGCTTAAAAGTCAAAAGATGAGGCAATGGTTTCATTATCACTATCTGTAGCAATTTCACAGGAAATTTTAAAGTACATTAATAAACACACAGGCAGCATGGTGAGAGAACAGAGTCTTAGCCAGAAAGTCATGAAACTTGAGACTTAACTAGCCTGGGTGACATGTATGTTCCTGTAGAATGTTCTCAAGTCTTTTCATGCACACAACAGTGATTGCTCAACAAACATTCATTTGATCAGTATTACCTGAAAGTATAAGTGCCATGTTTTTGCTTTTCCTTTAGGGAACCGCCTGTGGAGCTTGACCCTCCCTTCATGTCCTCTCCTAGCTGATCTTAAAGACCCAGATACCAGGACCGTGGATATCAGCCAACATGTCATTGTCCTTGGTGAATTTTCAGCTCTGAATTCCAGACCCAGCTCCAAAACTCCAACAGTTGTGGTTGGTGTTGTAGAGCATTTTTATTCTTAAGACACACACAATTAAAGGGTTAACTATATATCATTATTTTTCTTCTACTTCTACTTTTCTAGAGCACTGTCAGCTCTTAGGACAGAGACTGGTTTTGATTTTGTATCCTCAGTGCCTGACACATAGCTACCAGTAGTTGAGAAGTAGGAACTTATTGAAATTTCTTTACAAATGTAGTACTTCAACTGAAATTTAGGTGTTTGCAATACCGTGGGGAATGACTTTCAGATTAGAAGGCAAAACAGCATTAACATAAACATAAAACTCCACTAAAGCTTGACACAAATTCACCAGAAAGATTCACGTGTCATTATTGGCTTCTCTCAAGGGGATGATATGATTTTCAGAGTCATGTTAGTATTAATGTATAGTATGATAAGAATCATTACAATGGAACTTTCATTAAATATTTTACCTTCTATTGCAGTTGAGAGGAGCAAGAAAAGATTTCACAGAAGAAATAAGGAAGGTTTTACTGGAGGAAATTAGGTGGTCTAATCCTCAATTTCCTTTAAAAAGATTTTTTACGCAGTTTTTAAAAAAGGGAACTGAGCACCAGGCACTTTTTGGATGTCAGAGTAAACAAGGTTAGTGATCTCTTTTAATTACTATGATTTATATTGAAATTGCATTTTTCAGAGGGCTCTCTTGGGAATGACTGTTCAAAAAGAATTATTGTCTCAAACGAAAGCCTTGTACTGTCTGTCTTTCTGAAGTATCGATTGCACCTGGGCACCTGCCAGTGGGTGGGCAGGGAATAGAAAGGGCCCCTGTGGGGCTTCTGAGCCATCAGACAAGCAATCCTCTGGTAGGATCTGATGGGTCATTTGTACAAAAAATCCACAGGCAGATTTCAGTACAAAATGTCCAATCCCTTTTTTTTTTAAAAAGAAACTTCTTAAAGATATTTATTTTTATTTTATTCTTAAAGATATTTATTTTATATTATTCATTCATTCATTCATTCATTCATTCATTTATTTATTTATTTACAGTTTCCCCCCCAATCTAACTTCCCTCCCCCCACCCCCCCATAGAAGGTAATTTGCCAGTCTTTACATTGTTTCCATGGTATAAATTGATCCAAATTGAATGTGATGAGAGAGAAATCATATCCTTAAGGAAGAAACATAAAGTATAAGAGAAAGCAAGATCAGACAATAAGATAGCAGTTTTTTTTCCCTAAATTAAAGTTAATAGTCCTTGGTCTTTGTTCAAACTCCATAGTTCTTTCTCTGGATACAGATGGTATTTCTTTCTCTGGATACAGATGGTATTCTTCATTGCAGACAGCCCCAAATTTTTCCTGATTGTTGTCCCTGATAGAATGAGTGAGTCCATCAAGGTTGATCATCACCCCCATGTTGCTGTTAGGATGTACAGTGTTTTTCTGGTTCTGCTCATCTCACTCAGCATCAATTCATGCAAATCCCTCCAGGCTTCTCTGAATTCCCCTCCCTCCTGGTTTCTAATAGAACAGTAGTGTTCTATGACATACATATACCACAGTTTGCTAAGCCATTCTTCAATTGAAGGACATTTACTTGATTTCCAATTCTTTGCCACCACCGACAGGGCTGCTATGAATATTTTTGTACAAGTGATGTGTTTACCCTTTTTTCATCATCTCTTCAGGGTTATAGACCCAGTAGTGATATTGCTGGATCAAAGGGAATTCCTGTGCCTATTGTTGTAATAGATTTATTGAAAGTTTTTAAGATAATAAAGTTGTCTTTTTGTCTCTTATTAAAGATGTGTTATTTTTAAACCCTTGCATAGGACATCAGAAAATAAAATCCATTGACAGCCAAAGGGAAACCAAGAGGAAAAGAGGAGACAGTGAAAACTACAAATCAAAGAAGAGAAAACCAGATGAATGTGATCAGGACCCAGGGAGGAAGGACTCAGCTGAGGCACCCTCCCTTAGCAGAAGGCCGGGCACTGGTTTGCTGGAGGGCAAGAAAGTGTTAGGCCAAGGACAATGTTTGAGGACCTCCCAGAAAAAGCCAGCAGCTTTGGGAATTGTGATATGTAAGGAGGAAATGAACTCAGCCCAGGATTCTGATGTTGTGACAATAGATGAAGATGAGAAATTTCTATCAGGGAAAACATCCAGCTCTGGTAATTTTCCCTAATGATTTGTAACCCAATGATAATTATCAGAAGTATCCCCTCAGGGCAGTTAGGTAGCTCAATGGATAGAGCACCAGCTCTGGAGTCAGGAGGACCTGAGTTCAAATCCAGCCTCAGATAATAATTACATAGCTGTGTGACCTTGGGCAAGTCACTTAGCCCCACTGCCTTGCAAAAATCCCCTAGGAAAAAAAGTATCTCCTCAATTATATACATTTTGGGTTTTTTTTTACCTTCTATTTAAAAGTTCTATACTTCTCTTCCCAATTTTGGGGATGTCATTAAACTAATTTTTTAAGCTTAATCTAAGGAGTAAGGGGTTTATTGTGGTGTTGTTTTTTTTTTGCTGCTGTATTTGTTGTTGCTTGGTTGGAAATTGTGTCCATAATAATGTCAGTATTTGCAATTTTCAAACAAATGTTTCATCCACTAAATGCAAAATGTTTTGCTTTTAGATTCTGGAACTGAGGACATGCTCTGGACAGAAAAATACCAACCTCAGGACTCCAGTGAACTCATTGACAATGAAATAGCAATTCAGAAGTTACACAGGTTGCTAAATTTTTCTTTAAGAGATCATTTGAGACCAAATTTAATATTGAAGGTTATTGAAAGTGCTGATTAATGATTTAAAAATGTTTTGCCATGATTTTCACATTTTGAGGATTCCTGAAGAGTTAAAATTCATCTTTCACAACCTAATATACATACATATATGTGTGTGTGTGTGTGTGTGTGTGTGTGTATAGATAGATAGATAGATATATAGATATTTAAATCTGAATGATTCTTAGTAATTCATATTTTCTTATTACAGTTGGTTGAAAGATTGGAAAAGAAGAACTGAGTTGGAAGAAAAAGGAAATCTGAAAGTTAGAAGTGATGACAAAGAACAAGGTATAAATGAAAGTTTTTCCCAAGTTGCTTTTTTCCATTTTCATGGAGCTGTGAGTTTCACTCTTGTGTTGAGCCATTTTCATTCATGTATGACTTATTGATTGGTTTGCCATTCCTTCTACAATTCATTTTACAGATTAGGAAATTGAAGGTTAAGTGACTTGCCCAGGGTCATACAAGTAGTTAATGTCTTGAGGCCAGATTTGAACTTAGGAAGATGTGTTTTGCTGACTTCAGACCCCATACTCTCTCCACTTCAAACTTTAGCTGACCCTTGGATTAACAATTAGTTCATTTAGATTTAAATTAACAATAACTTTTTTTAATTATATAAATGTTTTATTTGTTTTTCCAACTACATACAATGGTAGTTTTTTAATTTTGCAATTTTTCCCCCTAACCTTTTTTCCCTCCCCTCACACCCCCACAGAAGGAAGTCTGATAGTCTTTATATTGTTTCCGTGCTATACATTGATCAAAATTGAATGTATTGTGAGAGAAATCATATCCTTAAGATAAAATATATAAGGGATAGTAAAATAAGGTAACTTTTTTTTTTTTTTAAATTAAAGGTAATAGTCTTTGGTCTTTGTGTAAACTCCATAGTTCTTTTTCTGGATACAGATGGCATTCTCTGTTGTAGGTACTCTAAAATTGTCCCTGATTATTGCACTGATGGAATGAGCAAGTCTATTAAGGTTGATCATCACCCCCCATATTGCAGTTAGGGTGTACAGTGTTCTCACTGAGCATCAGTTTATGCAAATCCTTACAGGCTTTTCTGAATTCCCATTCTTCCTGGTTTCTAATAGAACAATAGTGTTCCTTAACATATATATATATATGTGTATATATATATATATATATATATATATATATATATATATATATATGTGTGTATACACACACACACACACACACACACACACACACACACACACACACACACACACCATAGTTTGTTAAGCCATTCCCCAATTGAAGGATATTCACTCGATTTCCAATTCTTTGCCACCACAAACAGAGCTGCTTTGAATAATTTTGTACAAGTGATGTTTTTACCCTTTTTCATGATCTCTTCAGGGTATAGACCCAGCAGAGGTATTGCTGGATCAAAGGATATGCACATTTTTGTTGCCCTTTGATCGTAACTCCAAATTGCTCTCCAGAAAGGCTGGATAAGTTCACAGCTCCACCAACAATGCATTAGTGTCCTAGATTTCCCACATCCCTTCCAACATTGGTCATTGTCCTTTTTTGTCATATTGGCCTGAAAGGTGTGAAGTGGTATCTCAGAGATGCTTAAATTGCATTTCTCTACTTGGTAAAGATTTAGAGCAGTATTTCATATGACTATAGATTGCTTTGATTTCCTTATTTGTAAATTGCCTCTGCATATCCTTTGGCTACGATGGTAGTTTTTAACCAATCTTTTATTTTGCAAGGTTTTGCATTTTAAAATTTTTCTCCCTCCCTTCCCTCCTCCATCTTCTGCCTGCTAAGAGAAAGCATCTGTCATAGGCTTTACATTTGTAACAATTAGCATTAAGTTTTAAAGATATTATTTTTTTTGACTATTGTACTGAGTGATGATTGATCATTTTACCTATCATGTCATATATGTGTGTTTTATCATATTTCCAGATCTCTCATTCAGCATGGATTTTAAGGACATTTTTGATGATGAGGAAGGGAATTCTCTTTGCAATACAGTTCTTATCACTGGCCCACCAGGAGTGGGGAAGACTGCCGCAGTCTACGCTTGTGCTCAAGAACTTGGCTTTAAGGTTTGTTTCAAATATTTGAAAAATCTCAATGTAAGAGTTATCCTAGATTTTCAAATTTTCAGTTCCTTCTTTTTAACATTTCATATTTTTACAGATATTTGAAGTTAATGCTTCCTCCCAACGCAGTGGTAGACAAATTCTTTCTCAACTTAAAGAAGCTACTCAGTCTCATCAGGTTGACAAGCAAGGTGTACATTCACATAAACCTTGTTTCTTTAACAACTACAGTGTAGGCAGATCACCAAGTAAGTAAATGGTCTATTTTCAAGCACTTCAAAGAAAAATCTTAAAAACAAAATTTTTTTGGCAAGGCAATGGGATTAAGTGGCTTGCCCAAGGTCATACAGTTAGGTCATTATTAAGTGTCTGAGGCTGGATTTGAACTCAGGTACTCCTGACTCCAAGGCTGGTACTCTATCCACTGTGCCACCTAGCTGCCCCCAAATCTTAAAAATTTTATTAAAGTACTAGCAGTATGAAGCCAGACAGCTGTTGAACAGTGTGGGGATGGGGCAGAGGCAAGGAGTGGAAACACAGAGAATAGAATGCTCCTGACCTCATGGAGAGAAATAGCAAATTCACTCCCAGACAATTGAAGAGCAATAAAACTATGTGGTCTTGACTCTTAAGTCCAGTAGGAATTCAAGAGAAAGAAGCTAAGAATGTGAGTTGAAATGGTTAGATATGACATCTTGAAAAAGCTATTAGCACTTGACCCAAGAGTTATAAAGGATCAATGTTCTTTAATTTTGACAGGCAATGTTGAGGGAAGATGAGAATGCCTGGTAGGGGCACTGCTCTGAGCTGGAGGGAACAGGAACATGTTATGTCCCACACTGACCAGCATACAATGTATATAATTGGAGAATATAATTGGAGGAAATTGGATTTTCTGGTATAGAATAGAGTCAGATTATTATAAGACTTGAAAGTTATGTTTGAATTTGAGGTGATAGAGGCAAGAAGGAATAATTAAACATGGTGAAAGCTATGTTTTATCAAAGAGTCAGGCAACTACACAAGATAGAGGTCTGTGGAGAGGGGGAAGTGAAAGTTGTTAGAAAGGGAAGAAATAATTGTGACAATGAAGTGGTAAAGTAATGGGGAGAAAGATTTTAGGATTCCTGAGCCCAGCAGATTTTAGGATTCCTGAGCCCAGCAGGGCAATTCAGGTTTCAAGACAAGCATCTTCCTGGAAAGGAAGGAGGGGATGGATTGAATGGGCAGTGATATATGACATGTTCAAGTGAAGAGGGAGATATCGGAGGGGCCTCCCACTAGATTTTTCTAATGGTCTTATGAAAGCAAAGAATGTACAGAAGGTGAAGCTTGAGGAGAGAAAGTAGGAAGTTGTGTGCAGAATTGCTGTGACCTTGAATATGATAGGAAGGTCATGAAAGATGAATTTAAAAAGGAAATTAGCAGCAGGTGGCCAGGCATCAGCTGGGCATGTGATTCTACAGCAAGTTGGGTTCTAGAAGGATTAGGGAAAAACAGCAGGTTTAGGCATTGTTATTTTTTGTTTCAAAGGAGACATAACCTTTATAAAAGAACATATATATATGACAGCTAGGTGGCGTAGTGGATAAAGCACCGGCCTTGGAGTCTGGAGTACCCGGGTTCAAATCCAGTCTTTGACAATAATAATTGCCTAGCTGTGTGGCCTTGGGCCTTGGGCAAGGCACTTAAGCCCATTTGCCTTACAAAAACCTAAAAAAAAAAGAATATATATAAAATGACTGATTTCTTCTTATACATAAATAAATACAGTACAATAATATAGGATAAGTGAACATGTAAAATAAACAAATGCTACAGTTTTGAAGACAATCTGGACGTCATTGACTTCTCCTAGATGATGTTTTGAAAAGTGCATCATCTAGGATTGCTATTTACTTTTTTTTTTGTTTGTTTGTTTTTTTTTTTTTTTTTTTTTTTAGTTTTTGCAAGGCAAATGGGGTTAAGTGGCTTGCCCAAGGCCACACAGCTAGGTAATTAATAAGTGTCTGAGACCGGATTTGAACCCAGGTACTCCTGACTCCAAGGCCTGTGCTTTATCCATTACACCACCTAGCTGCCCCTGCTATTTACTTTTGAGTCTCCACTGTAATATCTTCTTTGACCTTACACAAAAGAAATGCTTTTGACCTACAGAGTTTTCTCTGATGTTGAAAATAAAATATATTCATTAATTGTAATTTAATGGTGTCCTTTGTTCTACTCTGACCCTCCTCATATTGTGCTTTAAGTGAAAGTTAAGGTACACTGAGATTAAAATAATTTCATCTAATATGTGGTTGAAATGGATGTGGAGAACTCCAACCTATTTTATCTCATGAAAGATTCATTTTAAATACGATTAAAACATTTATTTTTGGTAGAAAAATTAAGCTCACCTAAGAAAGTTCTTACATCGCCAAGGAAACCTCCACTTTCACCAAGAGTCACAAAGCGAGGACTCACACCCAGAACTTTGGCAAATTATTTTAAGGTGTCTTCCAAACAAAGTGATGATGTAATGATGAAACCCCAGAAGAGTAAGAAAGGTAAGAATTCATAATTGGAAAAAACAATTTATTTGTTTTGTTTTGTTTTGGCAAGTCTTTTAAATTCCTAAGAGTTAGTTACTAAATTCCAGATATTTTGTAGATTTGATTTCTAGGCATTTAATAATATTTCTATTTTATTAGTGATAATGATGACATTTCTATTTTTATTCACTGAGAACAAATTAATTCTTTTAAAACAATTCTTTGGTAATGCTAGTGAATTTACTTAATATGCTTATATCACATTTGTAGAAATTATTTCTTTTGAAGAAAAACAAGACATTCAGACAAAAACAACCAACATTTCCAGCTCAAATGTCAAGGAATTGGGAGTCGAAGAATCCATTCGGAAAAATGCAACATCCCTCATACTTTTTGAGGAGGTAAGAGTGTAGATTTATAAATGACTAATACCACAAAAAGATTACATTTTTACATCATAAATGGTATCTAAATATTAAAAATTGATAAATATCTCAAAAATGTTAAACACAAACTATTTTTTTTAAAGAAAATAAAAATGTCAAGTCCTAAGAAAATGAATTTTTTTGAAGAAGGAAGGTTATCTAAGAAGAAAGTTATCTCCTGCCTTTCACAGTGCAACTCCAAAGGAAAAAAAAATTTATACTCATTTCTTCCATTTCTCAGACCCTTGTAATCTGGCTTGTAAGACCATCACTCAACTAAACCTGCCCTCTCTAGAGTTACCACCTGGCTTGTAATTGCTAAATTCTGTGGCCTTTTCATTATCCTTTTTCTCCTTCTCCTTTGCCTCTGCAGCATTTGACCATGTTGACCTCCTGTGTTCCTACACACTCTCTCTCCTTTGAGTTTTGGAAACTCTTCCCTTCTGATTCTCCTCTTAGCCATTATCTGTCTGTCTGTCTGAGCATTCCTTTGGGCCTTCCTTCTACATGCTAAGGTTCACTACCTCAGAGCCATCTTGCACCTCTCCCTCTTGGCCTCATCCAATGGCCTCCCAGCTTGGACTCCTACTTGGTCTTTCCTTCTCTGCGCTGTCATGACCGCTGCTTGGATTTGGTGCTATTCCTTAAGTGTTCACTGGTCTCCACCTCTCATAGCCACTTGCTGATCCCCTCCTGTAGAATTAGTGAGCTTATACAACTTGGTGTTTTCCTCCTTGGCCTTTGCCTTTTATCTCTTCTGTCTTTATCTGGTTACACATGGTTTGTCTCCATTTGGATGTAATTTACTTGAGAGTAAGGACTATGTCATTTTTGCCCCTCTTTCCCTAGTACTGAATATTTGAGGAGTTGGAGTATTATCCATTTGTACTCTGGTTCACTGATGTTAGAAAGTATCTTTTCTTTTTTCCCCCTTTCTTCTTGAGGCAGTTGATAAGTGACCTGCCCATAGCCAGATAGCTGGAAAGGGTGTGGGGCTGGATTTGAACTCAGGTCTTCTGATTCTAGGTCAGGAGTTCTATCCACTGTGCTACCTAGCTACCCCTGATGCTAGAAAGTATCCTGAGAGAGCCTAAGCTTTTCACCTAAAAGGCTTTGCATTTTATTAATTAAATATAGAATACATTGCTTATATTTTTTCCTGTATTACTCAGAAAAAACCTTTTACAGTAGAGGCTGGTAGAAATGATCTAGGGGCAGCTAGGTGGAGCAATGGAGTCAGGCAGACCTGAGTTCAAATGTAACCTCAGACACTTAATAATTACCTAGCTGTGTGACCTTGGGCAAGTCACCTTATCCCATTGCCTTGCAAAAACCAAAAAAGAAAATAGAAAAGAAATGATCTAGTCCAATCTAGGTCTGTGACTGTAAAATAACTGTCCTTCCCTTGTTCCTGGACTCAGCATTCAAAGCAGCATATGTCTCCTAGGTTGATGTGATATTTGATGAAGATGCTGGGTTTCTAAATGCGATTAAGACCTTCATGGCAACAACCAAGAGGCCTGTGATTCTTACTACAAGTGGTAGGTCAAACTGATATGAGTGAAATTCTGCTTATATTGATTTAAAATATTTTGTCAATGCCCTTTTATTCAGGTTGCAAATCTATCCTGAATTTAATTGCTTAGTGGGATTTTTTTCCCCCCTTAATATATTCATGGGTCGATATCTAATATTCTTTGCACTATATCCCAATGTATTACATCCCAATGTTTCACATTGGGGTAAAATTGGAAATTGCCTGTGATTGAGAGACCTTGGTCTGCTTAGTTATTAACAGTATGTCATAGAGAAAGGCTCTCACTTGACCCATCTATAAGGCAGTGATACAAGCAAACCCTGTCTAACTTAACTGTTGGGAGGATCCAATGAGATAATGGGGAGGAATCTTTTATAAACTTTAAATAGAGACAACCAGTGTTTTTATTAGTTGCTAGTGATTTAATTACTAAGTATTTCAATTCCTGAAAATATTGCATTTTAATGACAAAAGGACATCCTGACAGGGCCAGTGTCTGTGTTGCTGTTTCAGAACCCAGAAGAATCTTAAGATTGGAGTGTCCCTCATCCAACCTATACATGGACAAGGATCTGCACTACTACAGCTTCCAACCTTTGTCCTAGTTCTGCCCTCAAAGCTAATCCTTCTTTTAGCCATTGGAATGAAGAAGTCTCTTATGCCCCACCCGCCTTGGGTCAACCCCTCTCCTTCCTTCAACTGACATTCACATGTCCTTTTATTTACTTTAGGTTTTTTGTTTTTTTGGCAAGGTAAGGGGGTTAAGTGGCTTGCCCAAGGCCTGTACACAGCTAGGTAATTATTAAGTGTCTGAGGCTGCATTTGAACTCAGCTCCTCCTGACTCCAGGGCCACTGTGCCACCTAGCCACCCCTGTCCTTTTATTTACAGTGCTGATCACTTCCAGTTGATCAGATGCCTTCCTAAAAATTTAGCATCAGAAGTGAAAAACAGTATGCCAGAGAGGGTCTGTGCTAGTCTTCTTGGACATGAGATCTCTCTTGTTTTTTTTAATGATTTTATTTATTTTGTGTTTTACAGTTTTCCCCCAGTCTTACTCCCTCCCACACAGAAAGCAATTTGTCAGTCCTTTTTTTTTTTTTGGTAGGTTTTTGCAAGGCAAATGGAGTTAAGTGGCTTCCCCAAGGCCACACAGCTAGGTAATTATTAAGTGTCTGAGATCAGATTTGAACCCAGGTACTCCTGACTCCAGGGCTGGTGCTTTATCCACTGCGCCACCTAGCCGCCCCAATTTGTCAGTCTTTACATTGTTTCCACATTGTACATTGATCCAAATTGAGTGTGATGAAAGAGAAATCATACCCTTAAGGAAGAAACATAAAGTATAAGAGATAGCAAGATCAGACAATAAGATAGCAGTTTTTCCCCCCCCCTAAATTAAAGGAAATAGTCCTTGGACTTTGTTCAAACTCCACAGTTCTTTCTCTGGATACAGATGGTATTCTCCATTGCAGACAGCCCCAAATTGTCCCTGATTGTTGCACTGATGAAATGAGCAAGTCCATCAAGATTGATCATCACGCCCCATGTTGCTGTTAGGGTGTACAGTGTTTTTCTGTTTCTGCTCATCTCTCTCAGCATCAGTTCATTCAAATCCCTCCAGGCTTCCCTGAATTCCCATCCCCATGAGGTCTCTTTTGATGCTTTCACTTCTGGAGCAGACTTTTGATTGATATTGTCTTGCAGGCCACTAACATCCCCAGGTCTGTTTTAGATGGACTGTCTATTCACATCTTCCCCATATTATATTTGTGAAGTTGAATTTTTGAACCCATACATAAGACTTGAAACTTAATGAGGATAAATGTAACTGTTAACAGTTTCACCACAGTATCCTGACAGGATTGAACTCCCAACTTAGTAGCCATCAGTCAGCTCTGTGTCCTCTCCACATTTGATCAGTTCACTATCTATACCTATATTCAATTTATTGATGACTCTTAATTTAAGAACTTTCTTTTTTGCAGATCCAACATTTAGTTTAACATTTGATGGATGTTTTGAGGAAATCAACTTCAAAACTCCCTCCTTGGTATGTGTTGTGTTTTTTTTATCTTTTTTTTCTTTTTTTTTTTTAAGATTTTTCAAGGCAATGGGGTTGAGTGGCTTGCCCAAGGCCACACAGCTAGGTAATTATTAAGTGTCTGAGGCCGGATTTGAACCCAGGTACTCCCGACTCCAGGGCCGGTGCTTTATCTGTGCCACCTAGCCGCCCCTGTGTTGTGTTTTTAAAATAAAGATTTCATGATACTATAAACATGGCATATTACATGTAAATATATTTTCAAAAACCCCACACACTTCACTCCAATTAAGTTTTGCTTTCTTCATGTACTTCCAAAAACTCATGGGTTAAAAGAAATTGTATCTATTATTTGGGTAGGGGCTTCCTACTTGATCAGAGTGTTGACCTGAAAGCTTTAGGTGACACAGTAGGAAGGGGAGAGTGGGATTCCTCTATCCAGATACTCAGTTTACAAACTTTTCATAAGATGAATGTGTTTTAAAATAGACTCAAAAGATGATTGATATTTTGTACCAAAAGATCTATGACCAAAGATAGGAATTAGATTTGTAAAAAATTCTAAACTTTAGGGGCAGCTAGGTTGCGCAGTGGATAGAGCACCGACCCTGGAATCGGGAGTACCTGGATTTAAATCCAGCTCAGACCCTTAATAACTACCCCTAGCTGTGTGGCCTTGGGCAAGCCACTGAACCCTATTGCCTTGGAAAAAAAAAAAACCATAAAAAAAAATTCTAAACTTCTTGTTCATAAACAAAAACATTAAATTCAATAATTCAGATTTTTTTTTTAGAATTTATTTGACCATAATTACCATGTTTAGAACTCTTACTAAATAAAATGTATTAAATTAACCTTGTAAAATTTGTGAAATTTAAATTTGGTTTCTTTTTACTGTGGAGATCTTTTTTTAGTTTTTTTTTGTTTTTTTTTTTTTTTTGCAATGCAGCTGGGGTTCAGTGGCTTACCCAAGGCCACACAGCTAGGTAATTATCTTTTTTAGGTTTTTGCAAGGCAAATGGGGTTAAGTGGCTTGCTGAAGGCCACACAACTAGGTCATTATTAAGTGTCTGAGGTCAGATTTAAACCCAGGTACTCCTGACTCCTGGGTCAGTGCTCTATCCACTGCGCCACCTAGCTGCCCCTTACTGTGGAGCTGTAATCAGGATTAAAAGGATTTTTTTATAAGTACCCCAATTCTTATTTATTTATTTATTCATTCACTCATTCATTCATTTATTTAAGATTTTTATTTGAGTTTTACAATTTTTCCCCAATCTTACCTCCACCCCCCATCTTATTTTGTACTAATAATTCTTTTTATATATTACTAAAATATTCTTGTTTAAGAGTAAACATAATAATCCTTCCCCCCAAGAAAATATAGACCTGCCTAAGCGATAAATGGGAGAGAAAAAATTAAAGTTAAAATAATAATAATAATAAGTAATAAATACTAATAATAGTAGGTATGGCCAGGTGGCACAGTGGATGGACCACCAACCCTGGAGCCAGGAGCACCCAAGCCCAAATCCAGCCCCAGACACCCAACAATCACCCAGCTGTGTGACCCCATGTAAGCCACCCCAACCCCTTTGTTCTACAAACCCCCCCCCAAAAGGCCCAAAATAAAATAAAATAGTAATGATAATAATAATAATAGTAGTAGTAGTAGTAGTAGTAGTAGTAGTAGTAGTAGTAGTAGTAGCGGCTGGGTGGCAGACAGATCACTGGCCCTTGAGCCAGGAGCACCCAGGTCCAAATCCAGCCTCAGACACCCAGCAATCACTCAGCTGTGCGGCCCCAGGCAGGCCACCCAGTCCTATTTGCCCAGCAACACCCCCCAGAAAAGAATAATAATAATAATAATAATAATAATAATAATAATAATAATAATAAATGTGCTTTAGTCTGTGTTCCAACACCACCAGCTCTGTCTCAGGTGGATTACATTTTAAAAGGATTTTCTTAAAAATAATTCTTGGTAGGTTTGAATATGAATAAACTGAATGTTAATTAGTATATTTATTAAGAATTTTTTCTTTTAGGAGATCTGATGACTATCTTCTACAAATAGTGATGAAAGTTTCCTTGCTTCTCTAATGTAGAGCCACATGCTTTGGCTTTTTTATCTTAAGTAAATTTTATTGATATCTTGTTTTTATATCACCTGCATTTAGTAATGTCTAGTACCTTCTCCTTCCCATAGTCATCCTTTATAACAAAAAATTATACAGTGATGAAAGTAAATTTTGCTAGTAAAACTAACCAAGATATCCAAAAAGTATAGCAATATTTGCATTGTTTTATACCCCTGATTTCATACTCTGAAAAGGAGTGTGTGGGGAAATAGTTGTGCCTTTTCTATTCTGAATACTCAGTGAAATGAATGTTTTCATATGCTTTGTGAAACAGGAGAAAGCATTGTACCTGAAACTAGAAATCTCTTAGAGCTGACTTTCCTTTTTAAGTACACAACAAATTCATCTTGTAATTTTCAAGGCTGTTCTGCTTGTTTATGATTCCATTTGGTCTTGTTTCTATTCTCAAGGAGCTGTCTTCTCATTTCTTTGGGGTGTCACATGCTTTTGATTATAAAAATACATTCCTGAGTATTTACTTCTTTTTTTGTTTTTGTTTTTTTAAATACTTTTTTTTTTTTTAGGATTTTTCAAGGCAAATGGGGTTAAGTGGTTTGCCCAAGGCCACACAGCTAGGTAATTATTAAGTATCTGAGGTTGGATTTGAACTCAGGTACTCAAGTACAGGGCCAGTGCTCTATCCACTGTGCCACCTAGCTGCCCCTTTAAATAATTTTTTAAAACTTTATTTATTTTGCGTTTTACAACTTCCCCCCCAATCTTGCTTCCCTCCCTCCATTCCCCCACAGAAGGCAGTCTGTTAGTCTTGCATTGTTTCTATGATATACATTGATCCAAGTTGAATGTGATGAGAGAGAAATCATATCCTTAAGGAAAAAAAATAAAGTAGAAGAGATAGCAAAATTACATAATAAGATAATGGGTCTTTTTTTTTTTTTAAAGTTAAAGCTAACAAGTCTTTGCTTTTTGTTCAAACTCCACAATTCTTTCTCTGGATACAGATGGTATTTTCCATCACAAATATCCCCCAAATTGTACCTGATTGTTGCACTGAGGGAATGAGCAAGTCCATTAAGATTGATCATCATGGGGCAGCTAGGTGGCGTAGTGGATAAAGCACCGGCCCTGGAGTCAGGAGTACCTGGGTTCAAATCCGGTCTCAGACACTTAATAATTACCTAGCTGTGTGGCTTTGGGCAAGCCACTTAACCCCATTCATTGCCTTGCAAAAAAAAAAACAACCTTAAAAATAAATAAATAAAAAATAAAAAAGATTGATCATCACCCCCATGTTGCTGTTAGGGTATATAATGTTCTTCTGGTATTGTTCAACTCGCCCAGTATCAGTTCATGCAAATCCCTCCAGGCTTCTCTGAATTACCATCCCTCCTGGTTTCTAATAGAACAATAGTGTTCCATCATATACATATACCACAGTTTATTGAGCCACTGAATATTTACTTCTACATTTTTTTCAGGGTACATGGGGTTAAGTGGCTTGCCCAAGGCCACACAGCTAGGTAATTATTAAGTGTCTGAGACCGGATTTGAACCCAGGTACTCCTGACTCCAGGGCCGGTGCTTTATCTACTACGCCACCTAGCCGCCCCTTGAATATTTACTTCTAAAGCAATTTCTTTACTGAATGAACTTTAGGAATATTTTGAGTTTTAGGAAAACTCATGGATTTAATTTTACTTGTGTGATAGCATGCATTTGTGGTGTGCTACAATTTTTTTAAAGAAACTATTTAACTGATACTTTTCTATATTTTTCTTTTACATTTTATAGCTCAATGTTGCCAGCTATCTACAGACACTCTGTTTGGCTGAAAATTTAAGAACTGACATAAAAGATCTTGTCACCTTGTTGACTGTTAATAACTGTGATATCAGAAGAAGCATTCTCTATTTACAATTCTGGGTTAGAAGTGGAGGTGGATTCTTAAAAGAAAAACCATTATCACTTCATGGTGGGTTGATCTGTTTAAAAAGATGTGTCCAACTGTAAGTATGGACATTCTAAGCAGTTGATAATTTAATCTGTTTCAGCCATCATTTATCATCTAAGACAACTTGAATTAGTAATCATTTATTAATGTACAAAGTGTTAGTCTAGGGGACTATTTCTGACATGGTGGATATATTACTGAAAAGTTATATTTAAGTTGTTTTTTTAAACAATGAAATCTTTTTGTTTCTCTTTTCTCTTACTTGCCACCATTAAAAGTGTTAAGAGCTATTTGCATTTCTTAATGATATTAGATAGCATTGGTTCCTAATTCTCAACTTTAAATTTAAACATAGGTTTCCCAGTCTCTTGAATGAATCCCCTGTATAATGCCTAAATACACTTAATTCTGTTTTAAGTATCCCACTTGAAGTCTTTAAAAAGTTTTTTAATCAATATCTATTGCTTCTATATCACCATATTTCTCATTGTTTCTTCTCCTTCCCCCTACCAGAAAGCTATCTCTTATAACAGTGAATTTAAAAAGGAGAAAGAAGATAGTTCAGTAAGAACTGACCAAAGTATCAGAAATGTCTAAAATTGTCTGCATTGTATCACACCTTTGCAAAGAAGCAGGATGAGTGAGGTCCCTTCTCATATCTCTTCTTTGGATCCACACTTGGTCATTAAAGTGAAACTTTTGAAATGTTAACATCATCACTTTATTTATCTTTAATAAATTCAGATTTTTTCTTGAAAGGGAACAACTGTATGTCATAGGTTGAACTTATTATGTATTCATTTCACTGGTGAACAGGATAAAACTTACAGGGAAAACCTCATAGTAAAATAAATTAGTTAATAATCACATATTTCCCACCTAATAAGCATGATTGTAATTATAAAATAAATAAGAGCTGGTTCTTGCCCTTGAAGACTTTTAACAGTTACTTGGGAAGTCAGGCTTTTTATATGTGAGACTGATGGAAATAACTTTAAAACAAAAAAGATTGCATATAGTCTAATCTGTTCAGAGACACTGGACAAAGGTGTGATTCACTAAGAAAGACTTCTTAGCAGAAAGATAATCTTGAACCGGGTTCCCAGGAAATGATGGAAATGGTTTATCCAAGAAGAGATTGTTATGTGTTTTATATTTTGTATCATGGTTTTTTTTAAAATTTTATTTACATAAGGGAATGGGATTAAGTGACTTGTCCAAAGTCACACAGCTAGATGATTATTAAGTTTCTGAGGTCACATTTGAACTCAGGTCCTCCTGACTCCAGGGTTGATGCTTTAGTCACTGCACCACCTTGCTGCCCTGTGTCATGTTAAAGTAGAACGAAATGTATAATAAAAATTATGGGTAGGAACGTAACCCATATTGAATCAAATCAATATATTATCCAGTTTATTATTATGTCATATTATCTTGTTGCTTCAAAGGATTTTCCATAGAAAATCATGATTATTAAACCCACACCAGAAGTTAGGACTATTCTTCAAATGTCTAGAAATTATTTTAAAAGACCCACTGAATCTGTTCATATTTTCAGATTGTTCAGATTTTCTTGCTAATAAGTTCTACATGTTCACTCCTGTGTAGGATAGTATTTCATTTTATTTGGCTTTAAAACTTTTATGAGGCTCAAGAAGTAGTCTTAGAATACTCATAATAACCCATTCTCATAATGCAGTAAAATTTCTAAAGCACTTTTTCCACCCAATTCTGTGAGATGAATAGTATTCATTTTATGATGTTTTTTATAAATGAGAAAACTAAGGTTTACAGAACTTTAATCACATTAAATATTAAGTCAGGATTGAAACCAGGTCTTCTGATTCAAAATCTAGTCCTGGGAATTCTTTTCTTATGATCTGGACCCCCTTTGGCAATGTCTGTTGAGCTAAGTGGACAGAATAATGTTAAATGCACAAAATAAAATAAATAGGATTACAAAGGAAACTAATTATATAGAAATGCAGTGATTTTTTTTTTTGGAATGTTATTTTAGTTTTTCAAGTACATGTTTAGTTTTTAACATTCATCTTTTTGTAAGCTCTTGAGTACCACATTTTTCCATCTCTCTCCTTTCCCCTCCCATGACAACAAATGATCTGAAAAAGATTATATATGTAAAAATCATGTTTAACACATTTCCATATTAGTTTTGTTGTGAAAGAAGAATCAGAACTAAAAGGGAAAACCATGAGAAAAAGAAAAAATATAAAACAAGTTTTAAAAAAGTGAAAATAGTATGCTTTAGTCTGTCTTAAGACTCCAGTTTTTTTCCTCTGGATGTGGATGGTATTTTCCATCACAAGTCTTAGAATTGTCCTTGATCACTATATTGCTGAGATAAGTGAAGTCTACCACAGTTAATCATTATACAGGTTGCTGTTAGTATGTATAATTTTCTCCTCACTTCACTCAGCATCAGTTTTTGTTAAGTCTCTCTGTTTTTCTAATGTCACTTATGATTTCTTTCAGAACAATACTATCCATCACATTCATACACTGTAACTTGTTCAGCCATTCCCCAACTGTTGGGTATCTTCTCAATTTCCAATTCTTTGCCACTCCAAAAAGAGCCGCTATGAATATTTTTGAACACGTGGGTCTTCCCCTTTCTTGTGATCTCTTTGGGATACAGATTTAACTGTAATATTACTGGATCACAGGTTTTGCACAGTTGGATTGCCCTTTGGATTTAGTTCCAAATGGCTCTCCACAGAAGGCTGGAGCAGTTCACAATTCCACCAGCAGTGAAATGCAGAGATCTGAATCACAGGTTAAGACAGCCTCCTTTAATCCTGGTTGGCTTTTAGGATTTGAACAATTTAAATCCATGCACTAGATGACTTTAAAAGCTTTTTTTTCCTTTCCTTTTCACAGGATAGCTACAGAAGCATTATAGGGTTTTTTTTAAGCACAACAAAACTATAAATAATTGTAATTAATGGAATTATTTTTAAGTATGAAATTAAAATAATATTTAGTCTTTTTGGAAATAATGTTTACTACACTAAACACTGTAGAAAAACAATATATATCAGGCCCATCAAGGGAGGAATAATGCATTTGTGTATGTGTATGCACATGCAGGAGTGTGTGTGTGTGTGTGTGTGTGTGTGTGTGTGTGTGTGTGTGTGTGTGTATACGTGTACATGTCTATAAAGAAGTTTGATATAGTTTGCTCTCATGCAGTTGCTGAGGGGAAACAAGCCTAACAGATTCTCTTAAACTATGACCCCATAGGAGAGAATGCTGGGAATATGGCATTTATTTTTCCTCAAGAAGAATCTCATCCTAAAAACCACAAGGATAACACCAACCTTCCAAAGTGTGACACTGGCTGTGCAGAGAGTCTGCTTGGAATGAAGAACATAGTTCTCCCATCTGAAGATTTGTTTTCCTTTATAAAGGTACTTTAAAACAAATCATAATACTAACTTGCGCACCCTCTACAAACTTCAGTGCTGGTAATTTAAATGTGCCTGAATTTTTAGATCTAAGATTTATCTTGAGTGCCCTATTAAAAACTTTAGCCCAAGTCAAATATTCTTCTAAGGTTGACTTCAGAACTAGACTGTTTAAGACAAAATTGCTGAATTGTTTCTGATGAAACATCATTTCAAGGAAAACCTCACCTTGACATAGATTGGCTTATCACTGTGGAATCCATAGAGCAATGCTCATTGTCCACAAGAATGAGCCAGGCAAAGAAAAGAACAAGAAAAGGACTAGGCAAAAATTAGGCCCAAGTCACTATTCTTTGTTGACATGCAGAGTAATATATAGTAGAAATTTGTCAAGCACCATGAAGTTGGATTAATATCACACCTGCTATTAGTAAGAAATTTGAAAATTATAAATGTCATGATTGTGTAAACATTTGTTAAAATATGCTTGTTTTTCAGCAAAAAATCACAACACGGGAAGAATGGAACAAACTCATTCAGCTCCTCACTGAATTCCAAAAGCAGAATGTCGATTTTTTATATAGTAATCTTGAATTCATTCTGCCTTTGCCAGTTCACGTCGTCCCAGAATCAAAAGACCTTGATATTTTGCCTGTAACTTCATGTGCACCCCCAATGAGAAAGACTGAGAATCACCTGAATACTGAGCACTCTGAAGAAGGCAATTCTTGGGTCAAGTCCAAGAAGATGAAGCGTCAGAAGAAGATAATCACACTGGCCGACAGTGATTTGTTTGACAATGGTTTGAATTATATTGATGCTAGTTTGTCATCAGCCATTCCACCCTCGAGCTCAGAAGAGAGCAGCTCTGCCCTCAAATCTAGGGCAAAAGGGAAGAAGAAACCCTTTGAATCCAACAAGATGTTTGCTTCTCTTCCTCATGAAACTCTCGAACAACCAAAATGCCCTGCTCTTGCTTCTCATTGTTTAAATTCGCTGACTGAACTTATGGATAATATGTCTTTCTTGGATTCCCTTTTACCTAATCTAAGGGAACAAAAAGAATTTGGTAAAAATGAAGATTTTAATTGGACAAATGGCAAGGTCAAAAATGGCCTTTGTGATGAGTTTAGTCAAGAGCCTAGTGATGGCTGGACTTGCCAAGACTTGGAAGAGTTGAAGGCAGTTGTGGAAGCACTCAGTTTTACCAAATGCTCTTCTACTATTTCAAAAGTTTTGGAAACCTCTTTGAATCATTGCAAGAAGTTAGGAAAAGATCCAACCAGGGACCTCACTTTGTACATTTCAGAACAAAGAAATAATGTGTACTTCAGTCAGTCTGCCGCAGATTTAGAGTGAGTCTGATTTCCTTTTTTCAATGAATTTTTGTTGACATGGTTGTCCTTAAATTGCCTTGTTTTCCCCGATATAATTCCTTCCTGCTCCATCCTATCTGGAGAGGTACAACAAGAATTCAATTTCTTTTCGAGTGTAATAGAAGTATGGGGAGAAAATGATCCCTTGGGTTGAATTTTCCAATATTCTAACATTGCAGATGCTTAGGTCAATGTGGATTCGTTACTGCACAGCCGAAGATGAAGTTTTCAATGCTAATAGTTCCATGAACAGTAAAAGATACTGATGACATTTGGTTATTTTCCACATCATTAGATTTCTTCTTGATTTACAGTAAATCTACAACTATTTGTATATTTCATTTTTGTGTGCAAATATTTAAAATAACAGAAAACTAGGGTTATCTACTGTATATTTGATTGTGATAGCTCCTTTTCAGACTGATGTTTTTGCAGATGATGATAGTATAGTTTGGACAGGTAGAATAAGGTCAGATTAGGAAAGAGCTTAAAATACGTGTGGTCAGTTAATGCAATAGACATTGAACAACCATTGAAGATTTTTGAACAGGAATAAGGTGATGAAAGCAATATTTGGAAGAAATTCATTTTTGTAGCATTGTAAGACGAGAGGGAAATCTGTGTGTATTTGTGTGCGTGTGTGTGTGTGTAAGTATTTTTATTGAATAAATATAATTATTTTCTTTTTAACTTTCAGCAAAGCACAGAAAAGATTGGCAGTCATAAAAGCTGTATTTTCTGGTAAAACTCTTCTAAACCTAGGGAGCAGCAGACAGGCCAGCCTCACTGAATACTTACCAACCCTCCGCAACATCTGTAGGACAGAGAAGTTAAAAGAACAAGAAAAGAATAAAAGAAGGTGAAATAACATTTCCATGGCTGTTTTCTCCCCCCCCCCCCCCATTTTTTGCTATTTTATTTTTCAACTACATGCATTGGTAGTTTTCAATAATCATTTTTCTGTAAGGTTTTGAGTTTCACATTTTTCTTCCTCCCTCTCTTTCCTCCCCCTTCCCCTGACAGAAAGCAATCTAATGGAATCTAAGGTGTAGACATATATACCATGCTAAACATAGATCCATATTGATCTTGTTTTGAAAGAAGAATCAAATCAAAATGTGAAAAGAAATTAGAGAAAACAATTTAATGCATAAGACAACTTTTAGAAATTGAAGATAGTAAGCTTTGGTTTGCATTTAAACTCCACTGTTCCTTCTCTGGCTAGGGATGGTATTTAACATCACAAGTACTTTAGAATTGTCTTTGATTGTTGTACTGTTGAGATGAGCAAGTCCATCATAGTTGATCATCTCACAATATTGCTGTTAATGTGTCCAATGTTCTTCTGGTTCTGCTCACTTTACTCAGCATCAGTTCATGCAAGTTTTTCCAGGCTGTTCTGAAGTCCTCATGAGTCCTTATAGAACAATAGTGTTCCATCATATTCATATACCACACTTTGATCAGTTCACAACTCCACCAACAATGCATTAGTGTCCTGGTTTTCTCATATCCCCCCATAATTGATCATTTTCATTTTGAGTCATATTGGCCAATCTGATAGGTGTGGGGCAGTACCTCAAAGTTGTTTTAATTTGCATTCTCTAATCAGTAATGATTTAGAGCTTTTTTTCATAGGATAATAGATAGCTCTTAATTTCTTCATCTGAGAATTGCCTTTTCATATTTCTTACCCTTTATCAATTGACAAATGATTTGTATTATAAATTTGACTCACTTCTCTATATATTTTAGAAATGAGTCCTTTGTTGGAAACACTAGTTGTAAAACAGCTTGTTTTAATTCAGTGAAAAGAAACATTACCAAAGTATTTCTTATTCTTTCTTTTTTGACAGGTTCCTGCACTATTTTGAAGGAATTCATCTTGATATACCCAAAGACACTGTGAGAAGTTTGGCAACTGACTTTCCCTAATTTTCTATGCAATGGTGCCATGTACAGTCAAAGATTCTTATTACATTTTGATATTTTCATTAATTTTCCTGTGTCATTAAATTTCCTTTTAATGTACAGTAAAAATAGATTTTGTATATTTTATATTTGTGTTCACATATTTAAAATAACAAAAAACCTGGGTTACAAACTGTATATTTGGTTGTGATAGCTCTTCTTTAGGCTGATGTTTTTGTTTTCTTCTCTTATCTGGAATGATCTTTTTTTTAAAACTTTGTTTTTCTGTGGATGAGTGTGTTATTTCTCCTGGTGTATAGATTTAACCAAGATATGACCAGAGATGTTTGTGTTTCAGATTATTCTCAAAAATTTTCTTCACTGCCACTCTGTTCTTTTGACAAGACCAGGACTTCTTTTAATTTAATAAGGAATTTCAGTAGTGGAGAATTTCTTCCAAAATAGATTTTTCAAAATTTACCCCCAAATTGTTTGACTTTATTGTTGTGAAAACACATGTTACTAATTTAAAACTTTTAGAACAACTTATGACATACTTTGAAGAGAATTTAATTTTCAAGAGTCAAGGAAAATGACTTTATTTTAAAATGGAAGTTTTTCCTATTTCATTGATATTTAGTAATATTCTACCACTGGACAGTGAAGTTTTATGAATATTTTTCTGCTATTATCTTGTATGTTGCTTTATTGTTAATCTGTCAGTTTCTCTATACATTTTTCTACCATTTTATACCTTTGATGTGCTATAGTTCTAAAAATTTTAACAAAGTTTCATATGACTGAACTTTTATGTATCATTTTTCAATATTAATTGAATTTGGTCATATTTGAATGAATTACTCTTATCAAATTTTTTGTATCTTGAGGTGACCAGATTTTTGTATTTTTCCAAATAACTGTTAAGGTATTTCCTTTTAAGATTTTGTTATCTGATTAAAGAAGAAAAATGTAATTACTTGATTTAAAACATGCTCAAATTTTACTTTGCAAATGGTTTAACCAGCTCTTTTAAATGAATCATAAATTAGAATTATCTTCCCAGTTTTTCCCTATAAATAAAGACTCTAATAATCACTTACCTTTTGCCTTAGGCATCTTAGATTGTACATTTATAAAATTAATATTCAGGGATACTGTTTAGGATTAATGAAATATTATGTAATGACAAATATGACAAATTTAGAGATGCTTAGGAAAGTCTATCAAGAAATGGAACTCAAAGAAATTTTACATGGCCACAATAATGTAATTGAAAAAAATCACTTAAAAGCAGCAGTCTCTCAATAATTGAAAAATCACTGGTAATCCAAGAAAACAGATAATGAAACAAACTGAATATTTAGTTGAATGGTTGTATGACTGTAGTTTTCTTTAGTTGGTATCTGAATATTAAAGGAGTAATGTAATATTGTAAATTTTTTTGGAAGAGTTTTATTTCTTCCTGATTTCTTGCAAAGTCATCAGCTTCCTTTAGTTCCATCTTGCATTTGAAGGAGTTATTTTCTTCAAAAAGTTTTTTTATCTCCTTTTCCATCTGGCCAATTCTGCTTTTAAGGCATATTCTCCTCATTTGCCTTTTGTTTTGCTTTTTCCATTAGGCCTGAACTGGTTTTTAACATTATTTTCTTCAGTATTTTTTTGTATATCTTTCACCAAGCTTTTGATTTTGTTTTCATGATTTTTCTGCATCGCTCTCGTTTCTCCTCCCAATTTTTCCTCCTTCTCCCTTAATTGCTTTTCAAAGTCTGTTTTTGAGCTCATCCATAGTCTGAACCCATTTTCTATTTCTCTTGGAGGTTTTGATACGAAAACTTCTATTTTGTCATCTGTATGTGTTTTAGTCTTCCATGGGACTAAAGTAGTTATCGTCAGATTCTTCTTTTTCTGTTGTTTACTCATTTCCTCAGCCCAAGACTAATAAGCAGCACTTCCAAGGCTTTGGGGTTGTTTTTTTTGGGGGGGGGACACCCCACTGAGACCTTTATTCCTCCAAGGTCTTATGCTCTCTAGCCTTTGCTTTGATATGTAGATGACACGCACTGCCCTCTGCCCTGAGGGTATAAGGAGGGATCCAGCTTGGTTATTTAGTATGGAGGCCCAAATTACAATATGTGAGTGTAGGTAAAAACAGCAGGGTCCTACCTCAGGGAGAGCAGAGAAATCTCTGCAGACTTCCCTTATGGTCTCTGGGGGTGCAGGCTACTTTCTCCCGATTCTAGCTGCAGGTTCTGTGGCTGGTGCTCCTCACTCCACACTCACCCAGGTGCAGCAAAGTTCTCTCCCTACCCCTTCAAGCTGTTGCTGGTGATCTCTGGGCTGGGCTGGGCTGGGCTGAGCTGGGCTTGGCTTCCCCATGGCTTTTTTGCCAAACCCTGGTGAAACACACCTTTCCTGTGGAACTTCTAAGTTACCTTGGACTGGGAAAATGTATCACTTAGTCTTTCTGTGTGGGTTCTGCCCTGCTAACTTTTGGCTAGAGCCACCCTTTGTTTTTTGGTGGGGTTTGGGGGGTTGGAGTTCTCAGGAAATGCTGCCTTCATGCCACCATTTTGGCTCCATCCACCCCCTTCATATTGTAAATTTTTTATTGCTACACACAATTTTCAACTTTTCTTTTTTTTGGCAAGGCAATAGGGTTAAGTGACTTGCTCAAGGTCACATGGCTAGGTAATTATTTGTCTGACACATTTGAACTCAGGTCCTCCTGACTCCAGGGCCGCGGTGCTCTATCCACTGTGCCACCTAGCTACCCCGCCAACTTCTTAAGATTCAAATTATATATTGATCTATTTAGTGGTCAAAAGAAAGCTGAAAAAGGAACTACAGGCATATAATAATTTTGGAAGGCATGGTTAACCAGGATGAGTATGTGACATCTGAAATAGCTTCTTCTGAGTCTATAAATAATGAGCTTTCTCTGGATCTGTGATTTTATTGGTTTAGAGAGATAGCACGGAACAGGTCAGCACTTTCCTCAAAACTAAGAATAGAAGGCTGCTTAGAGCTTCTGGGGGTCCTGGGTCTTAGGCAGGATCATTCAGTCCATAGGGGTCAGATATGACACTTAAGTCCAGGGCTTCTTGGCTTTGGGGACAGTTCATTTTACCATTCTGTCTCTGTCTAGGGGAAAGAGTATTTTCTCCCCAAGATTTTTCAAGACAATAAAAGGATATAGGAAGACAAAGAGTGACTCAAAATAGTGAATCATTCTAGCAAAATAATTAAATAGGGTAAGAATTTAAAGTGATCTAATAAAAGAATTTAATGAGAATTTTATTTTTTTTGGTAATATGATCTTTTTAGGTTCCAATTGGTTATGTTATGTTATTTGAAAGAATATTCTCATTTCCACTTTGTAAAAGAATGCTATTTGATTGACTCAGTTTTACATATGAAACAGCTTGGCTCCCACCCCTCCAAGTCTTAGTCCCATATATGTTTGTGAACCTAGGATTCATTTTTTTTGTTTTTGTGAGGCAGTGGGGTTAAGCGACTAGCCTAAGGTCACACAGCTAGGTAATTATTAAGTGTCTGAGGTCAAACGAACTCAGGTCCTCCTGACTACAGGATTGGTGCTCTATCCACTGCCCCACCTAGCTGCTGCCCCCCCCCCCCCGAACCTAGGATTCTTAAAAGACGTGCCATGTGCCAGGATAGCAACAAGATCTGTCAATTTTATAAACTCTTAGCTTGAAGTGTGGTTTTAGCAGCACACTGTCTGACAGTATCTAAGGATCAGCCTAGGTAAATTTCAGAAAGTCTCGTATCCACTAGTTTGGCCAGTCAATGATAGAATTTTTTTCCCAGAGGTGGTGGGAAACAAGATAGGGACAACAACTGAGGAATAATAATCTGCATTGGTGGAGGGAATAGCCATGTTAGTGAAATAAAGCAAATAGTACAAAAGGATACATTACTGACTTGTACAGTTTTAACATCCTCGAGAAAAGCAGTGTGACTTTGTAAACTTTGACCCCATAATGTGGTTCTTGGCTTCTTCCAAACATGTCCTAAAATATGTCTCATTCTACATCTTGACTTCTTGACTTTCAGGGTACAAATTCAAAGAAGCAAAATTTGACTAGGAATATTGATTTGACTTCCGAGTACTCTCAGCTTTTTTGGATCAAGCTCCATCAGTAAAAAAGTATAATCCCATTATGTGGATTTCTTATTCATAATCTGTTTTATTGTACTATTTGTACTAATTCACAAAATCAATTCCATTGATAGAAGATACAATTAATGCAAGGACTACTTGGAATTATGGAGTCTCTTTTAATTACTAATATGTAGATAAAGTATTAGATCAGCAAGCTTGTCAATGGAGGTACTGTTTCAATCTTTGTGAATCAAAAAACTCACAGCTTTTTTTATTATTGGATATTTTTTTTAAAAAAATGTTTTATGGTGTTTTTAACATTATTGTCACTTCCCACTGATTCCTGCTTCCTCCTTCACCCTTTCTAACAAACATGTTCAAATCTCATTTCACATCTCTTGACCACTAGTACTACTACTATTAGTCCTTTAATAGTGAAGAGGACCACACCAACCAACCAAATGTTTGGGGTGTGAGTTGCACAATTATATTTATTATAATGAGAGGTATGCTGTGCCAAGGCATCCTTGTCACATGCCTTTACCAGAATCGTTCCTCCTCATGGCCTGATTGATAGGAAGCAGGACTATTGGAGATGGTCTGGCTGCTTGGGAGTCTCTTGGCCTTGAATTGGTTTCGCTGCCTCCCATATCAGTGAGCAACCACAACACACCATTAAAACCAGCAAGCACCAGCATGTGATACTGGCGACAGAATGCGATTATTAGGTACATTCTTACCTGTCTCTCCCTGGGCTAATAATCGTCATTATGGTCCTTTCAAATTTTCTTTGAATCATGAGCTACTTACCAGTATGATACAATTGGCAATAGCTTTAAAATTAGGACAGTGTCAGAGATGTTGGGGCATGCTATTTACCATTTTTTCTGAAGTTGTGATTGGTCACCACATTTATCAGAGTTCTGAAGTCTTTATTTGAGACTTCAAAAATTTTTGCTTACTTTATGCTAAATCCTGGGGATGAATGAATAAATGAATTAAAAAAAAACATGTTAAGACTCATTCTGCTAAGCACTGTGAAAAGTGCTTGGAATACAAATAAGACAAAAAAGAGATGGTTCCTCCTTTAAAGGGTGCTTATCTTCCAACAGGGAAAAGTAAAACATACAGAGGAGGTTTCCATTTCAGTACAGATGAAAAAGACCAAGAGTCCTGAGGACAGAGCAGCAAGGTGATGAGTTGGGCAGGGTAAGGCCTGATTGTGGGGCTGGAAAGCAACCCAGATTGGTGAGTGTATAAAGGGGAGAGAAGGCTCTTCAATGCATCTTTTAAACATCACTTAGTTTGATAAAACCTTTCCTTGCAGTGTCTTGGACTTTGATGGTGAGAACTCCTTTCTAGGTCTTCAGTAACGTGATGGCTGAGGAGTCAGGCCTCATTGCCACATTGCCTTCAATACTTGCTGCAGGAGAGGTCAAAGCTGATGGATCTAGATCTAGAGTTCCGGAGTGGACTGGACCACACTAAGTTCACATTAACACGTCAGTGCACGTAGCCTCGGCACAGAGTTGGTACTAGAAACATGGTTATTGACCGATTCGTTGATGATGTGGGGGTGGATGGGTGGGCATATGTGCTAGGTTACCTGTGTAATGTGTAAAGCAGCCCAGGTTGGAATCAGTAAGTCTAAACCCCTGCACTATTGGCAGTGGGGATCGGGACTGTGAGTAGTCCCAAGTACTTCCTAGGGGACCTAACCTTAGAAAACAAAATATTGTTTTTATTTCTAGTGAGTCTATAGGGGCTGGAACACCATAATCTCAAGAGAAATCAAAGGGCAAATGATTCATCAGTATGCTGTAAGTAGAACAATATGGCAGTAGCCAATGAGAGCCACCAACAGGACGAACTATAAGGGTACTATGGTTCTGAAAAAAGTCTTTCTGAAGGGTTTTTAGATTTTTTTATGCTCTTTTGCTTTCACATCAGCCCCATTTCCTACTCTGCCCCTTTCTCCATCCTCCACAGAGCCTCCCATAGAAGGTGTAGGGGATAGGAACACTGAGATAGGAAACTGAGTGAGGAAACTGCCTCTACTTGTGTCTGTCCAAACCTTGCCCTTAGAGTACGGAGGGGAGTGTCAACCCAGAGAACAGTCAATTAAATAGAAGGATCCTGCTGGCAGCAAACCACCTGTTAACATGATCTATGTGTTACAATGTTTTTGTTTTATTAAATATGTTCCAATCACACTGTAATCTTGTTCCAGGACACCCCAGTGATTGCCAACTCTGGCCTAGACAAGAGGTTGAGAGACTTACAGCCCAAAGAAGACTTGAACTCAGGTCTAATCTACTTCAAAGACAGATTTTCATTAACAACAGTTGGGAGCCTCGGGATGCCCTGTCAGAGGCCAGGGAGGGAAGCAAAGCGGAAAGGATCAGAGTGTAAAGGCTTTTTTAAAGCCAAAAACTAAGAAAGACAAATAGAAATTAGAAACAATTAAAACACAATAGTTCTGGTCACTTGAGAGCAAGAGCTTTTATTATCCAATGTTTCCTGGAGTCACAAACATTAAAAAAAAACCACACCAGGAATACATTTCATTTGTTAACCTGTAGTGTACCAATACCTTCTATGGCACAGCTTTCAAGGGGGATGGTGACATGGTCTGTTTCTTGCTTCTTCAGGCCCCATCACCTGAGAGGACAGACAGGTAAAAGGCAGAAGAGTTGGCATCTCAGTAACCCTTCAAGTGGGCTCCTAGCAGGCATTCTGGTGATCTGGTACCATTTTCCAGTTGATCACTAAAAAAAAGTATGTGGCACCCAGGTGTCTGAAAATCCTAACTTCAATGAATCACATTCTCATAGCCTTTGACATGAAAAATCAAAAGAGAAAAGTTGTACCATCTTAGAAATGCCGCTAGTAAGAGTTGATAATTGAGAATTCTATTTTTATTACTGGAAAGGGCTTTGGAGATGATCTAGTCCAACCCACTCTCATCATTTTACAAGAGTCAGTTTCCTGAGGTCACTGTGGAATAGGGGGGAAAATGATTTATTAGACCCCACTGACCTGGTATCAAATGTCAGCTCAGCTGTCTAGACCTCAGCTCTCTGAGCAGCAAGCTGAGGGGGCAGGCCTAGAGAACTCTTGTGCCTTCTCTCAACATAGACAGGACCTCAGTCCTAACCTGAAGCAGACATGTTACTCTGAATTGCCCAAGATCACCTAGCTGGTAGAACTGGACTCAAACAGGGATCGTGTTCCCAAAGTGGGGAACATGAGTTGCTGCCAGGCTGCTAGCAGCACCCTCACCCCCAGGGAAGCCACCCCAGCTGGGTGTCGGCTCTATCCAGAGGTTGATGCAAAGGCACTTCTACATCCATCCTGAAGAATTAAACAAGAGGCTGACCGGCTCCCACTGGGGGATGGGAGAGGTGGGAAATCCCAGGCTCGGCTGGGAATTTCTTTGTTTCCATTTAAAAGTGCTCAAGTCAGAAGGCTATTAATCTAGTTAGAAATTAAGAGGCCGTTGAGCCAGCCCCATGGCCTGGCTTTATAGACAGTGAAGTGGAGGTGACTTGCCCAGGCTCACACAGGAAGAAAGTGTCCAGGGCAGGATTTGAATCCAGAGATTTTAGATCCCCAAGTCCAGTGCTCTCTCCATGATCCTAAGCTGGAAGCAAGACAAAATTGAAGCACCTCTGTCCTGTGCCATCTTGTAGCCAGAAAAAAATTTCTATGAAGCAGGGTCGAACACCAAGAGTTCATAAAAAGCCACAGCTTGCAGCAGGGAATCCCAGAGTTCTTCCCTTCTTTCTCTTCCATCGGTGATCTCCACCATGCTTCTGTAGCGCACCACACTCTCAGGTGGGAAGGTCACCCGGGGCTCTGCCTTCACTGTTGAGTCTGAGAGGAACTGCTGGACCATGGTCACACCGCTGGTCCGCAGAGAGCCAAGCATCAAACCAAAGTGCTTCCCCACCATGGTGCGGCTCATGCTTAACACCCGATGCTCACCATCTTGAGCAAAAGATTTGTTTAATAAGGAGAACAGCATGGCCTCCACAACGTGGAAGTGTAATGCAACTGGAAACAAAGCTGTCTGTTGAAGAGGAAATTTTCTTTTTTCCAAAATATAGAAATCTGCTTCAGGGATTTCAGATACTACTGAAGAAATCTAAAGACAAGGAAGAATTATAGAAAAGTCAACAGTTATTGGTAAGTCACTTTTTCCTCTCAGCATATCATCATTTCCTAATAACCAAACTGTTTAACCATTTTTATCCTGACTTCAGAGGTTATATATATTTGATACAGAAAGCCTAAATTATCCTTCAGTACTATTTGCATTAATCTTTCTTTTCTTTTTAAAATTGGATTGTTATTCAAAGTTAGCTCTAGAAATAGTATTTTTACAATTAACAGGGATTAAATTTTTACAAGTGGGTTTATAATGGAAAACAGTCGCATGAGAACCAAAATCCTGGGCCACCCTAGTCCTGGCTCTGTTACTAACTAGCTTAATAAAGTTTGGGCAAGTCCCTGAGCTTCAGTCACCTCACGAATGGAATACCAAGATAATCATGGTTCTTGTATGGTTCTGAAATGGCTATTTACCACATTATGTTTTCACTATCTTTTTTCACATTGTTTTCAAAACAACATTTGCTGACTTTGGTTTTTTTGTTCTTTTTCTCTTATTAAATGCATTTATTTTAACATTCATTTTTTTAAAATTCTGAGTTCTGATTTGTCTCCCTCCCTCTCACTCCTCTACTCACTGAGAAGGCAAAAAATGTAATATCAATTATATGAAATAATGCAAAACATATTACCATATTGCAAAAAAAAGCAGGGAAAATAAAATAGAAAAAATGTTTCCATCTGTACACAGACTGATCAATTTTTCTCTGGAGGGCAACAGCATTTTTCCATCATAAGTCCTTTGGAATAGTCTTGGGTCACTGTACTGATAAGAGTATCTAAGTCTTTCACAGTTGATTATCATTACAATACAGCTGTTACTGTATACAATGTTATGTTCATTTTACTTTCACTTCAATTAAGACCTCCCAGGTTTTTCTGAAACCATCTGTCATTTCTTATAGCATAATAGTATTTCACAGGCGGCTAGGTGGTGCACTGGATAGAGCACCAGCCCTGGAGTCAGGAGTTACCTGAGTTCAAATCCAGTCTCAGACACTTAATAATGACCTAGCTGTGTGGCCTTGGGCAAGCCACTTAACCCCATTTGCCTTGCAAAAACTAAAAAACAAAAACAATAGCATTTCAAGATCTGGTTCTTCTCTTACATGTTCAATATTGGTCTATGTTTAGCTTGGTTGTAAATATGGAGCTTATATCAGATTGCTTTCTGTCAGGGGGAGGACTGAGGAAGAAAAATTATAAAACTCAAAAACTTGCAAAAAAAAAAAGATTAGTGAAAACCACCATAGCATGTAGTTGGTAAAACAAAAAAATAATAGTATTTCATCATGATCACATACTGAAGCTGGTTTAGCCATTCCCCGATTGCTGGACATCCCCTCAATCTCCAACACTGCCACCATACAAAGAGCTATACATATTGATCCTTTTGCTTTTTCTTTTGATTTCTTTGGGATACGGACCTAGCAGTACTACTTTTGATTCAAGGGTATCCAATTTTATACCCTTCAGAGTATAAATTGTTCTCCAGAATGCTTGGACAAGTTCACAATTCCACCTTTACTGTTCCTGTTTTTCCACATCCTCTCCAGCATTTATCATTTTCCTTTTTTGTCTTATTAACCAATCAAGCCGCTGTGAGTTGGTACCAAAGAGGGTTTTTTTTTTAAGGTTTTTGCAAAGCAATGGGAGTTAAGTGGCTTGCCCAAGGCCACACAGCTAGGTAAGTATTAAGTGTCTGAGGCTGGATTTGAACTCAGGTACTCCTGACTCCAGAGCTGGTGCTCCATCCACTGCCCCACCTAGCCGCCCCCGTAAAATTGTTCTAATTTGCCTTTCTCTAATCAGGTGATGTAGAGCATTTTTATGTGATTATTGATAGTATTGATTTTCTCTTCTGAAACTTACTGTTCATAATTTTTGACCATTTATCAAGTGGGGAATGACTCATATTTTTATAAATTTGACTTAAGTTCCCCATATATAATTGAGAAACGAAATCTTTATTAGAGAAATTTGCTGTAAAACTTTCCTCCCAGTTTCCTGCCTTCCTGCATTGCTTTTGTTTGTATAAAAACTTTTTAATTGAATGTAATCAAAATTTTTCTTTCTTTGAATCTTTGAACCTTATCCATATATCTAACAGGTTAAAATTTCCATGCTCCCCTAATTTCTTTCTTTTTCTTTTAATTAAAAACATGGGACAAAACTCAGGAGCCCCAGGTCCTAATTCTAGCTTTGCCAGCTCTTAATTTACAGGCTACTTGCCTCCAATGTGACTTAAAGAAAACAGCCACAAAGGGATTGGTAAAAACTGCCCTGTCTACTTCCTCCAGGCAATGTGAGCATTAGATGAAAATATGGAAGCCCTTTCAAAAGTCAGACATGGATAACAAGATTTGGAGTTAGGAAGATCTAGGTATCTAATCCCACCTATGTGACCATAGACAAGTCAATTCACCTAAACTGGGATTTTTCTCACCTGCAAAATGGGAATAATGGAACCTGTAGTTATCAGCAGGACACTGTGAGACTCGGGCAAGATAATATACGTAAAGAGCTTGGCACACTTTAAAGTTTCGTATAAATGTTGATGATTGTTATGTAAGATGGTGGTGATATTTTGAAAAATTTACAATACTATAACTTAGTACTACTTTTTCCAGTGCCCTCTTATAAAACTTTAGTTCCTACTCAATTAGTAAAAATACTACTTCTAGAGTCAACTGTTCATAAAGATCCAATGGGATCCAGGTGAGGAAAAATATCAAAAGGACAGATAGGGTTAATGAGCAGCACACAGGTCTCCATGTCCTCTTCCTCCCTATAGTACGAGGCCCCAGATGAAGCTGCACAGAGGGCTTTGGGAGCTAGACACTGGGAAAGAGCTTACTCACCTTTTCCAGGTACACAGGTGTGTCTGTTTCTTTCATCAGTTTAAAGTTATTTCCTTGTTGCCAGTCAAGAACCGTTAGTTTGCTATCAAGATGAGCCCAGGCAATTTTTTCTTTGCCAAAAACAATAGACACAACACTATTAGCTGCCTAAAACAAATAAAAAATAGGGTTCAACTGCTAACATCTTTGAAGAGTATAAATATTCCCCCAATACAGATGGCATACCTGGATCACTCTCCAAGTGCCTAATCTCCTGTTACCCACAAATAATATGGGTAATGTATAAAGGCCTGGGAAGCACTGCAGTTATGAGCTTTAGAACATGGTCATGGCTTTACCTGGAGAGATACTACTGAAAGACACAAGATTTATATCCTCCAAACCCTTTTATTTCACTGTAATAAGCCAGGGGATTGCATTCAGAAATAAAGGATAGAAAGCAATTTTTAAATCTGTAGGAAGCAATAGAACTAAGTCTAGTTTTGGGAACATTACAAAAGTCCTATTGAGAAACAGAAGTCCCATTTGTGGGGGAAAAGAAAAATGGCCTTTGTCATTTTTTTCTAACAGTTCTTGGGTGCTGGTAGCATTAATGGGTTCTAGCATCTTCTAGAATGAGAACCTCTTTAACATCAAAACCTTTCATAAGTTCCATAGGTGATGGCAGTTGTCCTCACCTATAAGTGGCTAATGATTGAGAAGACAAAGAAAAACAAAAAGAAACACTTATCTGAATTTGCATTTTATTAGTTACAACTATATATGTGTGTGTGTGTATGTATATATATATATGCTTGAAAACCATAGGCAAAAATGTGCAAGACAATCTACAGAAAAGTACATGGGCTTATTCTCTCAAATCGGGCTGTGTGTTTTGTTGGTGATAAAGGTGAACACAACAAGACTTAGTGTGCACAGATCTGCAGACTCTCAAGGTTCCTTTTTCAATCATTGTTTAATGTTTTGCCTCCTGGTTCAAGTTCAACTCCTTGACCTTCCCCACCTGCACTATCTGACCTCTTCTCTACTTCAGTCAAACTGTCCTGCTTACCACCATCTTCCCTCACCTAGAAATCACACTTTATGTATTCAATATGTAATTTTCTTTACCAGTGTGACTTTGCACAAGTCATATCCTCTCTAGGCCTGTATTCTTGTCTGTAATATGCTCTATACTTTTTTTTGCAAGACAATGGGGTTAAGTGACTTGCTCAAGGTCACACAGCTAATGTCCGAGTTTGGATTTGAGCTCAGGTACTCCTGACTCCAGGGCCAGTGCTCTATCCACTGCGCCACCTAGCCGCCGGATGGTTAGATTTCTAGTCCCTTCCAGCTCTAACTTTATGATCCTTTGTTGAATTCTTTCTCTTAGAAAATAAGCTCCTTGTGGGCAGAAACTATTTCTTATTTTTTCTTTTATCCTTTTAACATTATTCAGTGCTTTGAAATCTGGCCCCCAAATACCTTAGTAACTTAGATTCTCACTACCTCCCTCACATACCTCACCACTTAGTTTCAGACAGATCCTTCAATTCCTTTATTTGCCATCCCTCAATTAAGTTATATTTATCCCCACCTCTTCATTTTTTGCATATATATATATATATATATGAATATGAATAAAAAAATGTTTGTGTTTAGGTCTTGTATCTCCAAAAGATCAGAAGCTCCTGAGGGCAGGGACAATGTGGATTTTTTCTCATCACCTAGTGCCTTAGGACACTCATTTACACAGAATAGGTAAGACTTTTAAGAAAAAAGGCATACCTTAAGCTTCTTTCTTTCTATTCTTGGTTTGATAATCTTTCCTAATGCCCAGTTTTCTGATATTCTTTTATGTTTTTTATTTCTGTTCGATTCTGGCTGTAGAATTGAGTCACATACTTTCACTGTAATTTTATACTGAAACAAGGGCACTTCCATTAAGCTTTCCAAGTCTTGGAAAGGTCCATGCTTTTCCCTGTGTTTTATGATGTTGACAGACTTCCTGCCTCGAAGAAAAGTAAAAGCAGCAAGTTCGTTCTCAGATGCTGTGTTGAGCACCTGCAAAATGGCTGATTTCTGTTCAGAAGAGTAGAGGTCTTCCAACCTTTTTCCAGTGTCCTTTAAACTCTCATCTGATGAGATTGAAACAAAGTCTGTTTTCTTCACAGGTGCTATGGATTTTCTCTGACAGCAGGATAGCAAAGGCTGGTACAGAGATGGACACAATGTAGCCTGAAAATATTTCCACTTCCCTAAAATGGAAAAAAAAGTGCATTATATAGTTAATTGAAGCCATATAATTATATATTTATTTAAATTTACCCCCCCCCAATTTTCAACATTTTCTGTAAGATTTTGAGTTCCACATTTTTCTCCTAGTAATCTGATAAAGGTTATACATGTACAATCATGTTGCACATATTTCCATATTATTCATTGTGAAAGAAGAATCAGAACTGAAGGGGAAATACCTTTGGAAATAAAAACACTTAAAACCAATTTTAAAAAGTGACCAGACAGGGGCAGCTAGGTGGCGCAGTGGATAGAGCACCAGCCCTGGAGTCAGGAGGACCTGAATTCAAATCCGACCTCAAGACACTTAATAATTACCTAGCTGTGTGGCCTTGGGCAAGTCATTTAACCCCATTGCCTTGCAAAAACCTAAAAAACAAAACAAAACAAAAAAAAAGTGACCAGACACTATACTTCTTTCTCTAAATGTGGATGGATTTTCCATCATAAGACTTTTAGAATTGTCTTAGATCACTGTATTGCTGAGAAGAGCTAAGTCTATCATAGTTGTTCATCACATGATGTAGCTGATGTTGCTATTACTGTTTCCAATGTTCTCGTGGTTCTGCTCATTTTTCTAAGCATTCGTTCATGCAAATATTTCCAGGCTTTTCTGAAATAGGATCATATGTTTAAAGCTGAAAGGATTAAAGAGTTCAAGTCCAGGAGTTTTTAACCCAGGGTCTGTGAACTTGAGTTTTAGGTTATTTTTTTAATAGTTTTGAACCATACTTCAATATGTAATTAGTTTTCTTTGTAATCTCATGTGTTTCATTTTATTCATTTAAACAATGTTTCAGAGAAGAGATCTAGGTTCCACCAGATTGCCACAGGAGTCCTGACACAAAAAGAGACTAAGAACCACTGGGCTGATCCAATGCTCTCCTTTTACCTGGGAGGAAACTGAGCCCCAGAGATGTTCAGGAACTTGCCTAAAGTCACCCAGCAGAAAGGCTAGATTGTGAACCCAAAATACTCTTACTCTAGACCCAGCATTCTTCCCCCAGATAGCACTTGATGTGTGGTTTCCTGGAAAAGGTTCCTCTCTCCTTTCATACTAAGTGTAGGCCCTAAGGTTTCAGTAGTCAAGTGTGTGCTTGGGGGTGGGGGAGGAAGAAAGGGAGGAAACATCTATAAATTTAAATTTCATTCCCCCTAAGGATTCTCAAGGCAAAATGACCCTGGCCTGGACAAATCTGCAAAAATGGCCTGCAGCAGTAGTGGACCCAAGACTGTAGATTAGGGATAGCCACCCAAATGAACTGGCCTTCCATAACACCTCAAATCAGATTATGGACTGGCAGAACAAACAAAAGGTTGGGCTAAGACATTTTCAGGACTAAGGAAACATAGTCTGTGGCATGGGGTAGAAGCCTGCCCAGTGCCCAGACACAAGGAGGTGGCAATAATGGCAGCAATAGTAGCTTTGGGAACTCTCAGCTAAGAGAGATGGTGACGGGGTCAGATAACTGGTCAGAGATTATTGGGGACCTTTTTCCTGGCACTGGGTACAGCCAGTGCTGATTGGCAACTCTATTGCTCATATGTAGTTCTGGGTCACAATTCCAGGGCAAAGAGGAGCACTGGAGGTTGGTCTAGGGGAGCAGGGGACCCTAGCAATAAGGATCATTAGCACTTTAGACTGAAGGAAGCCAGAGGCCTTTCCTGGTTAAAGACCAGCCTGCAAACCACACCTTTTCCTAGATCACAGTCTTGGAAGCATCAAAAGCTCACAGACCCCCCCCCCCCCCCAAACTACATGTGAAAACATCAGCATGAAAAAGCTTAAAGCTTGGCACAGGGACTCCCCACCCAAAGGTGATCAGAGTCCAACTTTAGCATAAAATTCAAAGTCAAAAATAGACCAGAAAAAATAAGCAAATAACAACAACAACAACAAAGAATCTGACCACAAAAGCCTACTATCGTGGCAGGGAAACTCGAAATTCAGAAGACTAGACCAATATGAAAACAGCTACACAAAAAGCCTCGAAGAAAAATACCAATTGAAACCAAACCCGACAAGAATTCCCAGTAGCGTTAAAGAAATGAGAGTGGTGGAGGAAAAACTGGGAAATGAAATGAGAGTAATGCAAGAAAATTATGGAAAGAATTAACAGCTTGGTAGAAAGAGGCCAAAAAAATGCTTTAGAGAATACTTTTAATGATGGTTTAAAAAAAGAGGCACAAAAATTCACTGAAAAGAATTCCTTCAAAAGCAGACCCGGCCAACTATAAAAAGTAGAATTAGCTTGGTAGAAAGAGGCCAAAAAAATGCTTTAGAGAATACTTTTAATGATGGTTTAAAAAAAGAGGCACAAAAATTCACTGAAAAGAACTCCTTCAAAAGCAGACCGGGCCAACTATAAAAAGATCACTGAAGAAAGAAATTCCTTAAACATTAGAAATGGGCAAGGGCAAGCTAATGACTCCATGAGATATCAAGAAACAGTAAAACAAAGTTGAAAGCTTGAAAATAAATAGAAGACAGTGAGAAACGTCTCATCGGAAAAAGGAATTATTTGGAAAACAGATCTGGGAGAGGAAACTTAAGAATTATTGCATAATCTAAAAGTCACGATCAAAGAAAGAGTTTAGATTTCATATTTCAAGAAATTATCAAGGGAAACTGCTCTGATTGCTATCTTAAATTCACAGAGAGGGAAAAACAGATGAAAAGAATATGAACTGAAAGAAGTCTCCAGGTACCTAGCGGTGTGGCCGTGGGCAAGCCGCTTAACCCCATTTGCCTCGCAACAACCTAAAAGAAAAAAAAGAAATCTCACGATAAAAACCCCCAGGCACAGGACAGCCGGGTTTCGGAGCTGCCAGGCCAAAGAAGCGGCCAGAAGGCGGCCACCGGCGGCGGACACGGCGCACTGTCACTCCAGAAGGCAGAGGAAGCGCATCCGAAGGGCCGCCCTGGGCTCCGGCCCCAAAGGGAGCGGCGGGGAAGGAGAACGCGGGGCGCCGAGGGCGGCTGTGGGGCCGGGGCCCCGGGACCCCGGAGTGCCCGCGCAGCACGCGCCCAGCGCGCTGCTCCGCGGCTGCAGGGTCCGCTTACCTCCCGGGAACAGACGCACGAAGCGCGGGAAACTCATCTTGAAATCAGCGCGTTTCCGGCCGCCGGCCCTGACTTCCGGCGGGGGTTGCGCTGTTCAAAGAGGACTTCCGGCTCTGGCGCTCTGCACAAACGTTCCGGCCCGCGGTCCGAGTTCCGGGACAGAGGAGGCGCTCTGGCGCAGCCTAGCGGTCGCTCTCGGCCACAGCAGGGACGGGACCTTGGGAGCGCCCCCCCCCCACCGCCCCCCACTTGGGCTTCCTCACAAACTGTACAATACCGGGGCGGCGAGGGGCGCAGGGGACAGAGCCCCGGCCCCGGAGGCGGGAGGACCTGAGTTCAAGTGCGGCCTCAGACACTTCCTAATGACCCAGCCGTGTGGCCTTGGGCAAGTCACTGAACCCCATGGCCTTGCAAAAGCTAATATAAATAACCAAAAACAAATGGTACAATATTCACTCCAGTCACGTAATACTCTGTCACTTATAATGGACATCAGGTGTGATTTCATTATAAAACAAGCAGAAAGGTTTTTTATTTATTTTTTATTTTTTCAAACTGAAGGGTTTTTTTTATTTTTGTTTTAGTTTTTTGGCAAGGCCATGGGGTTCAGTGGCTTGCCCAAGGCCACACGGCTGGGTCATTATTCAGTGTCTGAGGTCAGATTTGAACTCAGGTCCTCCCGCCTCCAGGGCCGGGGCTCTATCCACTGCGCCACCCAGCCGCCCCAAACTGAAGTTTTAAAAAGACCGAGATGCAGATGAATGTGATTTCATCCTAGAGTCAATAGGGAGCCACTGAAGTGCATGGGGGGGTAACAATCAGAGATGCCCTTAGAGAAACATCTCTACAGCTTCTGCTGGAGGATGGATGATAGGATCACAGAAGGGACATTAGAGACCCTGGTCCACCCTCTCATCTCAGAGGTAAAAATGGGTAATAAGAAGAAGCTGGAGGCAAGACGTGATTGAGATAGGATTTGAACTCAAGTCTCTCTTCACTCCAAATTCAATGTCTTATGAACTAGATGAGTAGGTCAAAAAGCATTTATTCAGGTTTTTCTAAGCCTTGATGATATAAATAATAAAGAGAGGGGCAGCTAGGTGGCACAGTGGATAGAGCACCGGCCCTGGAGTCGGGAGGACCTGAGTTCAAATCCGGTCTCAGACACTGAATAATGACCTAGCCATGTGGCCTTGGGCAAGTCACTTAACCCCATTGCCTTGCAAAAACTTAAAAAAAAATAGAGACAAACAGGGCAAGTGGCTTGCAAAAAAAAAACCTAAAAAAAATAATAAAGAGAAAGATAGTTCTTTGCCCTCAAGGATCTTACTATCTAGAGGGAAGGACAAAACATAAAAGAAAAAGGCAAATTGGGGGGAGGGGAGGAGTTGAAGGATGAATGTGGTAGAGTCCAGCTGGAGGGAAACCAAAAGTTGGTTGGTCTGTAAGCTTACTCTAGATGAAGTCTTTGGGAAGAGTTCTTTCATCTGCCCCAATATGTCCCAGGCAGGATTGAAGGTCAATGGTATCCAACTCAAATAGAAAGGGGGTGGTGGGGTGGGTGTACTCACAAAAGGATTCCTTTTGGCCCATGCTGCCTTAGTTTTAAAATGAATATTATCTATATTCTGTTTATTTTTAGTTTTATTTTCCCATTACACTAATTTCCCAATTTTTGCTTATTTCCAATGACGATTTAATCTGGTTCTGATTGCACTCAGGAGTACCCTGGGAGGCATGTAGACTCACTGTTTGACAGCTCTGCCAAGGCCTGTGTACCAAAGGCGATGAAAACTCAAAGAATGATGAATTTCCTGGTAACGAGGTTTGCAAAGGGCACGATGATGGCGGAGTACAGTCCAAAGAGCACAGCTGGTTCAACCAAGGGTTGAACAAAATGGAAAGTTACTTTCAAGAAAAGATGATGAAGATCTGAACTTTATGTGCACAAAGACAGTGGGAAAGATGGTGGAGATGTGGTCTTAAACTGACAAGATGTGGGAAATGATTGGGTATGTAAAATACAGGAAAATGGAGAGTGGGCATGACTTTGAGGTTGTGAAAAGCCAATGTCTGGAAGGATGGCAGTGCCTGTGACAATGATAGTGGAGTGGACTTGGGGTCTGGGGAGATAATATAATGGAATCTGCAGATCACTGTCCATTCATGTCTGCTCATCTTGTGTGACATCCTGTGAGGTTCCAGTTTTATGGTTAAACAGCTCCTTATCAGTCACTTTCCTATAATGAAGTTATGACTTTTCAAAAACAAACTCCCTTACTTATTTTTTTAAAAATTATATAAATATTTCATTTGTTTTCCCATCATGTACTATAGTAGTTTCTACCTATCATTTTTTGGTAAGCTTTTGAATTTTATAATTTTTCCCTACCCTCCCTTCCCTTCCCCCACCCCCCACAGAAGGCAATCTGATAGTCCTTACATTATTTCCATACTATGCATTGATCAAAAGTGAATGCATTGAGAGAAAAAATATATCCTTGAGGAAAAATGAAATAATAGAGATAACAAAATTATGTAGTAATAAAACAACCTTTTTCCTTAAAAAAAAAATGAAGGTAATAGTCTTTGGTCTTTGTTTAACTTCCACAGTTTTTTCTTTGGATACAAATGATATTCTCCATTGAAGATACCCTAAAATTGTCCCTGATTGTTGCACTGATGGAATAAGCAAGTCCATTAAGGTTTACTATCACCACCTCCGTGTTGCTGTTATGGTGTAGATTGCTTTTCTGGTTCTGCTCATCTCACTCAGCATCAGTTCATACAAATCTTTCCAGGCTTCTCCAAATTCCCATCCCTCCTGATTTTTGTTTTTAGATTTTTACAAGGAAATGGGGTTAAGTGGCTTGCCTAAGACCACACAGCTAGGTAATTATTAAGTGTCTGAGGATGGATTTGAACCCAGGTACTCCTGACTGCAGGGCTGGTGTTCTATCCACTGCGCCACCTAGCCACCCCCTCCTGATTTCTAATAGAACAACAGTGTCCCACAATGTATATATACAACAATTTGTTCAGTCATTCCCCAACTGATGGGCATCCCCTCAGTTTCCAATTCTTTGCCACCACAAACAGAGCTGCTATGAATATTTTTTTTTTGTAAGGCAAATGGGGTTAAGTGGCTTGCCCAAGGCCACACAGCTAGGTAATTATTAAGTGTCTGAGACCAGATTTGAACCCAGGTACTCCTGACTCCAGGGCCAGTGCTTTATCCACTGTACCACCTAGCCACCCCCTGCTATGAATATTTTCGTCCAAGTGATGTTTTTACCCTTTTTCATGATCTCTTCAGGGTATAGATCTAGTATTGGTATTGTTGGATCCAAGGGTATGTGCATACAAACTCCCTTACAAAATATTAACAGGATGTAGCAAAGAGGCTGCTAACTTAAATTCTCATCCTTGCTTGGAAATTAGAGGTGACTGAGTTATAGTGGAAAGGTCACAGAATTTGGAGTTAGACTCTTTGGGTTCAGTGGAAGGAATCCTGTGGGGGTCCAGCCTCCGAGGGGTCCTTGGAACCTGACAGGAAGGATAGAGTCGGCGAAATGAGTCGAGTCAACAAGTGGGTAAAGGCAGGAGCAGGTTGACTGACTGTCAGCTGCTTGCATTTATTTTTATAGTTTCAGAATCATGTATGTTTCAAGCAAGCAAGCTGAGATCATTTCCTTGGTTACAAGAATGTACAATTTTCATCATCAATCATACAGTTCATATGGTTGTAAGTTTTAATCATGTGATTACAAGTTTAAGTAATAATCATATAGTTAATTGATTTCATATCCCTACTCAGACCATGATGACCTTAACCTGTCTATTACCATATTTATTACTACATTGTATAATTGTTAATTCACTTAAAGTTATTAATTAAGCAATTCTTTTAATGGAAAGTTTTTATATTTTTTGTGTAGGTAATGTTTTTAGATACACTTCCTTAACAATCTATAGTGAGGGTCTTTATGCTTGTCCACTCATCTGTTAACTCTTACAATAACCAATTTTTCTTTCAGGCCTTGTTGGTAGAAACCACAGGTTCTGTGACTTTTTTATTCTTTCCCATGAAACTAAGGCTGCTGGAGTTCACATATTGGTCACCTGTACTATTTTCTCTCATTTGGACAGAGAGATTTCATAATGTTGAAGCCTTTTGTATGCCTCAGGGAGAGGCAGTCCTGTTAAATTTGGACAGAGTTTGCAATCTGTTTTATTCAAGGAATTTTTCTGAAATCCTTCCTTTATAGTCATTCCACTATTAGGGTGAGTAAATATTGCAGTCAATAATAAACCTATAAATATTGGTATGCATGAAATCCCTAGATATATATTGAAGAAGGAAATGTTGTTCCATCAGGCAGTGTGACTGCCTTGAGTCTTCTTGCTGAGACTGTGTCAAACAGTTTAGAGACCCTGGCTCCTAACAGAATCCATTAAAAATGCCAAATCCATTGAGTTTGTGTGACAGAAACGTTGGTACTTTTATTAGATAATTGCTTGAATTTTAGAGGTGTGATTATACAAGTGTGAATTTTGTCTCCAATAGTAAAGAAAAATGAATTAGTGATATAGGCTGATTAGACTGGGACCCTCCCTTAAGAGGTAACTTTGATGGACACCTATGAATGCAAAAATATTCAACTGACCTTTTTTGATCTACTCATGTTGGGTGTATTCAAAGATATCTCAAAAAGACTATTGCATTTATAACAATAACTATCATTGGTAGAGTGCGTGAAAGTATGCAAAGGGAACTTCACAAATATTATCTAATTTAATCCTTATGGGCAAGTAGGAAGTAGGTGCTCTAATTGTTTCCATTTTACAGATGAAGTTAAGACTTAAAAAGATCAAATATTTTGCTCAAGGTCAACTAGTGTCTGAGGCCAAATTTGAATTCAGGTCTTCCCAACTCCATATTCAGGGCCCTCTGCACTGTGGCACCACCTAACTGCCTCCATCTGTGTGCAGATAGGATTGACTCCCTAATAATAATTATAGGTGCAGTTTTAGTTCCTTGAATGAAAGTCCCCAGAATGTGGCTGTGTACCTTTTTCTGTATGAGAGATTAAATTCTGGATAATCTCTGTTAGATCACTTTTTCTAAGGAGGAGAGGGGAAGAGAAAGGAGGAAGGAAGAAAAATGTAAAACTCAAAATCTTGTCAAAAATGATCTTTGACAACTGCTATTGCCTGTAGTTGAAAAAATAAATAAACTAAATATTTTAAAATATTCCCAAATCCCAAACCTGACCAGGATAATTTTAAAAATTTAATTCATCGTGAATTTTCCTCCAAATTGATTAGCCTCTCCAAATAATCAAAGTTGTTTTCACTTTGTTAAGTATTGAGAGTTGGAGATGGGTAGAAGGGTAGAGGTTAGGACCTGGAGTCAGAAAGATCTAAGTTCAAATTTGAATTCAAACATGTAAGATGGAAATAACACCTATGTCCCAGGGTTATTGTAAGGTTAAAATAAGAGAATATTTATATACTTTTGTAATGACTTTGTACGACTTTGCATATATCATTCCTAACTGTACTGTTATTATTCACTTAATTCCACTAACCTTGTTCTAGAGCTGTTCAAGATCTTTGAAATTTGAATTCAAGATTTAGATTCGGGGTGGCTAGGTGGTACAGTGGATAGAACACTGACCCTAGAGTCAGGAGGACCTGAGTTCAAATCCGGCCTCAGACACTGAATAATTACCTAGCTGTGTGGCCTTGTAGAAGTCACTTAACCCAATTGCCTTGTTAAAAAAAAAAACCCTAAAAAAAAAGATATAGATTGCTCAGGGAGAGGCCTAGTCTTTAAAGAGAACTTCTAAAAAGGAGATATTTCTTTGTTAAAGTCCATGGTTTAGGATAGGCTCTTTTGTTGTTGTTGACGATCAGTCCTTTCAGTTGTGTCTGACTCTTTTGTGATCTTTGTGATAGCTTTGATAGAGAACTGGGAAAAAAGTACATGTCCATTGATTGGGAAATAGTCGAACAAAGTGTGCTATATAGGGAAAAGTCATCATTCCATGGTTCATCATACTTGTACACTGGATATCGTTCTTACTGGTCTTCCCTTTTTGGAAAATCCTTCATAAATCCTTCATTTTCTCTCCTGGACTATTACCAAAACCAGAATTTTACTTGGAGTAGTTGGGGTTTGGGTGAGGAGACAATGAATGTGAAAATGAAAGCCAGATCCCCTGAGGAGAGACCAGGCTCCTCTAAGGATGATTTACACAACCCAATGGGTGGGCACAGAGCAGACAGGACTGAGTACAGTGTGATTTACAGTAGTAATTGCCGCCACATTAGGCAGAAAAATAGGAAGGCCCATCTGAGCCAATGCAAAATGAAGTAAGGAGCACCAGGAAATCCAAATGTAGGACTATGACAATGGAAATGGAAAGAACCAAAAAATAAGCTGAACTCCATATAGTGATCAAATTTAGTCTCAAAGGAGAAAGACCAGAATGCCCCTGCCTCTTTTCTTGGAAGAAAAGTGGGATTTTGGGTGTAGGACATTGCACATTTTCATCCTCAGAACTTGAAGAGGACCTACAGTGTATTCATCTATGGATAATCAAGCCAACATGAGGTCAGAAGGGTCCGTGGGTCAGGAACCAATAATCTATTTGGGATAGAGATGTCTATCTTTCTTTTTCCCAAGGCAATGGGGTTAAGTGGCTTGCCCAAGGTCACACCACTAGGTAATTATTAAGTGTCTGAGGCCAGATTTGGTGCTCTATCCACTGAGCCACCTAGCCATCCCTAGATGTACACATCTTATACTTCCTTGTGCTACTGAGATTTGACTTTGCTCATAGATCACAATACTCTCTTTGATACAGGCACATCATTCTGGGCAGTCCTAGGCCAGTATCTCCTTGTTTCACAATCAATACTAAAGTTCTTCAAAGATCCCTGAAAATACAGATTCTTCTGTCCTCCATGGGAACACTTGCCTTGTTTGAATTCTCTGTATATGTATGTTTGGCAGTCAAACAACATGACCAATCCATTAGAATTGCACTCTCTGCAGTAGCATTTGAATATTTGGCAGCTCAGTTCAAGAAAAGACTTCAGCGCCTGGAATCTCATCTTGCAAGGTGATCTTCAGAATCTTTCTAAGACAATTTATTTTTTTTATTTTTTATTTTTTTAGGTTTTTGCAAGGCAAATGGGGTTAAGTGGCTTGCCCAAGGCCACACAGCTAGGTAATTATTAAGTGTCTGAGACCGGATTTGAACCCAGGTACTCCTGACTCCAAGGCCAGTGCTTTATCCACTATGCCACCTAGCCGCCCTCTAAGACAATTTAAATGGAAGAGGTTCTGTTTTCTGGATCATGCTGGTGCACTGACCAGGATTCACAGTCATATAGCAATGAGGTCAGCACAATGGCTCCATAGCCTTTCATGTTGGTACTTCTTTCAGACCTCCTAAACTCTGGCAATGTATACTTACATACATATATATGTATATATAGTTATATATGTATGTCAGCCTCCATGTGTACATCCATAGAAAGTATACTGCCATGGCAAAGTAAACTTATCCATAGCATTCCAAAAGTCTCCATTTGCTATAACTGATGGTTCCATGTATGGATTGTGTGGTATTGGCTGGTGGAGAACCTCTCTTTTTGGGGGATTGATTGTTAAGCCAAAGTTAGTACAAGGGGCAGAGGATCAATCCCTACTCTGTTACATCTCAGCCTCAGAGTCTGCATTGAATTCACAGAGTCTATGAACAAAAAGTTGCTCCAACTCTCCCCCGACTTTTGTCTTGGCTTTTGGCCAAGGGACGTTACATAGGGTTCATGTGATTGAATAGTCATCAATCAAATTGATTGAGATCTCTTTTATGACATATTGGGTGGGGGCCTTGATTTGGAGGCATTATGAAAGACACCCTCTTATACCACGTGGGTATGACAAATAACAACACGCAGGTCACTCAGTAGCTACTGCCAAAACTAATGACTTGGGGACCACTGCTAGACCTTCATTCCAAAGAGGTGAAAGAGAGAAGAAAAGATGCTATAAAGAAAAACATTTGCAGCAACTCTTTGCAGTCACAATGACCTGGAATTTGACAGGAAATGACTGAATAACTTATGGCAAATGAATATAATGGAGTAATATTTTATTGTAATAAATGATAAAAGAAGGGCAGCTAGGTGATGCAGTGGATAAAGCATGGGCCCTGGAGTCAGGAGGACCTGGTTTCAAATTCGGCCTCAAATATTTAATAATGACCTAGCTGTGTGGCCTTGAGCAAGCCACTTAACCCCATTGCCTTGCAAAAACCTAAAAAAAAAAATGATAAAAGAGACAGTTTCCGAGAAACCTAGGAAGACCTGTATGATGCAGAGGCAAGCCAGTTAACCCAGAGCTATATTTACCATAACAACAAAATCATAAAAATGAGCAACTTTGAAAGACTCAAGAATACTAATCTATATACAAAGATCAAACTTGTTTTGAGAAAAGTGATGATGAAACCTGTTACTCATCTTCTCACAGAGAGGTGATGGACTCATGATGCCAAATGGGATATTCATTTATGGCTAAGATGGGAATCTGTTTAGCCTGACTGTGCCTATATATTGCTAGGGCTTTGTTTTTCTGGGTTTTTTTTTCAATGTGGAAGATGGATAATGGAAAAAAATTCTTGATAATTGAAAAAAGTTTAATTTAAAAAACCAAAATGAGAAGAACTTGGGGGTGTATTCTAGTTAAAATAGCTGTATTACTTCCTATTTGCTATATTTAAAAGTCAATCAGTCAGTCAATTACAGGAAGTCTTGGGGATATGGTATAGGACTTTTGGGGAAAGTGTGACTCACCAGAATGTCAAAGGGTTTTCCTAATATCATGCTCCAGGTCCCTTTCTAAGGAAGCTGATGAATAATTTGAGTGATTTGTTTGTTTTTTGGGGTTTTATGAACTTTCTAGGGGTTGAAATAAAAGTTGTCCTGCACTTACTTCACATATCATATATGCTAGCATAGGCCCTGAGGAGAAACTTTACCAAATTTAGATACAGGTAATATTGAGTATATTAAGGACATTTTCATGGATTAATTCCAAATGACATAACTAACAAAGAGAGAAACTGATCCTCCTGAGGTAAGCCCCTTTGGGTTGGGATGGGCAACAGGTGACTAGTTAGGAAGCATAGAGGATAGAGTCCTGGACTTGGAATCAGGAAGACTCATCTTCTTGAGTTGAAATGCATCATGGATACTTACTAGCTGGGTGACTCTAGTCAAGTCATTTTCCCCTGTTTGCCTCAGTTTCCTCATCTGTAAAGTGAGCTGAAGAAGGAAATGGCAAACTCTCCAGCATTTTTTTCAAGAAAACCCCAAATGGAGACATGGGGCGTTGGACCTGGACTGAAAATGAAACCACCACCACCACCATTACCATGGCCACCACTACCTCTACCTCCACCACCACAACCACCGAGAGTAGGAGCTGCTTTAGGTCAGAGCCCCTACCAGAGCACCTTTCTGATTAGAAGATACTTCATAAGTATTTTTTGAATTCAACTGAATTAAAACCCTTGATTGGCTAAACAGGTTAGAACACCAAATCCTTGAGTCTTTTATGATTTTGAAATGATCCCCTTAACTTTCCAGAGAGGGAAGAGAACTACCAGAGGCATGACCACAAACTGCTGGCTGTACCCTTGGTCACATGGAGGGTCAGACCAATTCAGCAAAACCAAGTCTCAGTCCAAACCGGAGCAGGCACAAAAGGACAAAAACAACATTTTTTAAAGCCATTAAGACTGTCCTTCTCTTCCCTCCCTTCTGCCCCATGTGAAGTTTCCTTTTCCAGAACTCAACTTTTACGTCTGAATTTAGGTTTTTATATTCTGGACCAACCTGAAAGGGAAGAACTGGGGCAAAGAGAGCAAAGATCAGAGGCAGAACCTTATTTACTGGGTGAGAGATTTCAGACTGAAAATACAGAGAGCCAATAACTGAAATTCTCCTCTATTAGACATTAGCTTAGGACTTTGATACGTCTTAGGATGAAAACAAATACCCCAGGGGCAGAGACATGGACTGTCATTATCATACGCTTGTCCCTCATTGTGAACATGTGGCAGATCATTTCCTGTTAGATTTTTATAAAGGGGTACATGGAAAGGAGAAGAATAAAGTTGACATCGGAGGACTTGGGTTTAAATTCCAACTCTGTCACTTATTGCTGGTATGACCTTGAACAAGTTACTTAAACTCACTAGTCCTGGGGTCCCTCATTTATTAAAAGAATGAGTTGGACTCAATCAGCTCTAAATTTCCTTTCATGTCTAAATCAATGATTCTACAAACTACTTGTCTTTATGGAAGATCAACCACCAGAGGATAACCAGGATGTCTCTGGAGAGCTGATTGTTAAACGTTCAGGGTGAGCAAATACATTTCAGAGAGCACCAAAAGCTACAATTTGGCACTTTATTTATTGTTTGTTGATTGTCTAGACTTAAATAAGTGAAGGAGAAAATTTAATAACTCTAACTAAAGATAAAAAATGTATTGTCCTTATTAGAGAGCCTCGTGTTAAATATTTACTGAGTCCCTCTGAGGCAAATTTTACTTCATGAGTCTAGGGTCCCTAGCAGAGGGAAAAATGATGGTCTCCTTAGTTTGTCCAACCCTTCTCATACCTCGGACTTTCTTCTTATCCATTGCTCAAGCAATTTATTTCTGTCCCTTCCTCTTCTAAACATAGGAAATGAATCATCTTTGTACCCTTTTCAGTGAGTTGTCCCAATGACCTTTGATCTCCATCTTAGCCTTTCCCACTGATGTTTGATTCTCTGACCAGTTCTGTGGTTCTCTCCTCACCTCCCACAGTCACAGATTCCCTTCATTCTCAGAATTATTCTTGGCACATTCCTTCAACTGTTTTAATATAACTTTAGTCCTAAGTGAAAGAATGAGAGAGAATTTCATCTCTTCGAATGACGGTCCAGGCTAGAGATTGGCCTCTAACTTAGATCAGATGTGTTTCAGACTTTATTCATTAGGCTAAAAATATTAGAAGCAATTTTTGTTTCACTAATACGTTTGTTTTTCAAAAATATTATCACACACATGATCTCATTTGAGTCTCATGACAACCTGTTAGAGCAGGGATGTTGACCCTTGTTTTACTGGTGAGAAAACTGAAACCCAGAGAAAGTTTAAAGATGTTCCCAACATCCCATAGATACTTACTTTGTCTCTTCCCCCAAAGCTGTCAGACTGGAAGAGTCAAAACCAAGAGAGAAAGGACAAGGTCTGGTGCCTTTTGAACCTACTTAGAGAGTTCTATTGACACAGCAGTAGTCAATCCAAGAGATTTCCATTCACCTTGAGCTTAGCAGACCGGAACCAGTACAGAATATCTACAACGTGCTTCAAAGTCCACCTGGAAATTAAAAATATTGAGCATAGTCAGAAAGACTGACCTCACTGGCCAATCCCCTGTTGTAGTCGTATTTGCCAAGCCCCTCAGCTTTACACCAAAGTGAGAGGTTAGTTGTTACAAATAAAAAGGAGAGAAGAGATCTCTGATTTGGTGGGGCAGGTAGAACTAAATTTAGGTATTTTTAAATAGTGTTCAGCTTATTTTTATTTTCATTCACTGTAGTCATTGTATATATTGCTTTCTTGTTTTTCTTTTCTTTTTTTTTTAGTTTTTGCAAGGCAATGGGGTTAAGTGGCTTTCCCAAGGCCGCACAGCTAGGTCATTATTAAGTGTCTGAGGTCGGATTTGAACTCAGGTACTACTGACTCCAGGGCTGGTGCTCCATCCACTATGCCACCTAGCTGCCCCTATACATTGCTTCCTTGATTTTGCTTATTTCACTCTGTATAGTTCCATATAAGCCTAAATCTTCTCATGCTTCTCTTCTTCATAATCCTTGTTTCTTACAACATAGTAATATTCTATGATATTCATCAGAACTGAATAATTCCATGAAAAATTGTTTAGTCATTCTCCACATTGATGGGTATCTAATTGGTCCCTGATTATGAAAAGTGTTTCTACAAACTTTTTTTAAAATTTTTTTTTTAGGTTTTTTTTTCAAGGCAAATGGAATTAAGTGGCTTGCCCAAGGCCACACAGCTAGGTCATTATTAAGTATCTGAGACCAGATTTGAACTCAGGGACTCCTGACTCCAAGGCCAGTGCTCTATCCACTGAACCACCCAGCCACCCCATCTACAAACTTTTTAGCATAATATAGGACTTTTTTAAAATTGACCTTCTTGTAGTATAAACCTAGAAAAACCTATTCAAACTGTCCTACTATTTTCTTCACATATGACATTTCAAAGAATAGGGAACCTTTAGTTATTTTCTTAGAATAATTCCAGTTTTCTTTTCCAGAAAGATTGAATTGGTTCATAGCTCCACCAACCTTCTTCTCATCCTTCAGTACTATATACAAACAAGTTATATAGGGAGTAAATTAGCCAACAGGGGAAAGTCATTACAATTTAGGTCAGGAAAGCCTTCCTGTGAAAGTTGGGATTTTAACTGAGACTTTAAGGAAGTTATAGAAGCCAGGAGCCAGAGAGAAGAGGGAGAGCATTTCCTGAAGAGCAGCAATGCCTAGAGTAGGCAGATGAGGTGCATTGTCTGAGAAATAGCCAGGAGGCGAGCGTCACAGGATTGCAGAGTATTAGGTAAGATGTAAGGTGAGAAGACTGGAATAGTAAGGGCCAAGGAATGAAAGGCTTTGAATGTCAAACAGAGGATTTTATATTTGATCCTGGAGATAACAGGGAGTCCTTTGAAGTTTCTTGAACAGGTAGAGGGAGCCTAGTCAGACCTGACCTTTAGGATCACTTGGGCAGCTGACTGAAGGATGGGCTACTGTGGGGAGGGATTGGTGACAGGCAAACCAACATCCAGGTTATAATGTGATAGTTCAGATATGAGGTGATGAGGGTCTGAGAGAAGAGAGCTTTTATGAAGGTAGCTTCCTCCTGGCAATAGATGGGAGTGAGAGAGTTGACAAATAGATTTCCAACCTAGGTAACTCAGAGGATGGTGATACCTTTGAAAATACAGAAGAGACAGGAAAGGAGAAGAGGAAGATAATGAGTTTGGTTTTGAACATGCTGAATTTCAATATCTACGAGACATCCCATCCTTGATATCCAAGAGGCACTTGGAGACCAGTAGAGAAATTTTTAATTTTTATTCAATCAATCATGTCTGACTTTTCATGATCCCATTTGGGGTTCTCTTGGTAAAGATATAGAGTGGTTTGCCATTTCCTTCTCCTGATCATTTTACAGATAAGGAAACTGAGGCAAACAGGGTTAATGACTTGTCCAGTGAGTGTCTTAGGCTGAATTTGAACTCAGGGAGATGAATCCTTCGTATGACAGACTTGGCACTCTATCCACTGTGCCACCTAGCTGCTCTTGGGAGAGAAATTAGGACCAGAGAAATCGATCTGAGAATCATCTCCATAGAGACCTAATGAATTCCAGGGGAGTGATAAGATCACAAGTGAGACTGCAAAGGGATGAGGACAGAGCCTTCTGGTAGTCTAGATGGAATGGGTGTGATCTAAATGAAGATATAGCAAAGAATTCTGAAAAGTCACATGGTAGGAGGAGACCTAGCAGGACATGGTGTGAAGAAAACCTAGAGAGAAGAGATTATCACGGAGAAGGGGGTGATCCATACCACCAAAGACTGCAGAGTCCAGAAAGATAAGGGCTGAGAAAAGGTCATTAACTTGGCAAGTAAGAGATCACTGGTGATTTCTTTATATATAAGGATAATTTAAAAAAAGTCATGTATATGAAGCTGAGAGTCTTCATTATGGACAGTTTGTTTCTCTTTTTAATTATTTAATAAATTCAATATGTCTTTTTCAAAGTTGCTTTGCTTGCATATTCAGTTCTCTTTTGTGTATTTTTTTTAAGGCTTCAATGATTCTCTTGGCTTTCTTTTCTTTTTCTTCCTTTTTTTTTTTTGTGTGTGTGAAATTCTATCTTTGGTTCCTCTTTACCACTCATTTCCAGCCCTCCCTTCCCCCATTTGTGTATAGTTATTTCATGTTGTCTTCCCTATTAGAATGTTAATTGCTTGAGAGCAGTGGGTACAGTGCCCACCCATAGTAGATGTTTATACAATATTTATTTATTTACTTGCTTGCTTATTTATTTTTAGGTTTTTGCAAGGCAAATGGGGTTAAGTGGCTTGCCCAAGGCCACACAGCTAGGTAATTATTTTCATGTCTGAGACCAGATTTGAACCCAGGTACTCCTGACTCCAAAGCCGGTGCTTTATCCACTATGCCACCCCTCTACAATATTTATTAACAAAATGATTGATCATTAAAGCCCAAGTCTGACCATATTATTCCTATTTTCAATAAACTCTGTATTTATTTAGTAGTTCCATATCACCTCCAGGATCAAATATAAAATTCTCGAATTTAAGGTCCTATGTTGTCTCCTTCTGACCTTTTAATTTTTTTTTATACCTTTCTTCCTTTCCAGATCCTAGTCCTGGATATTTTCACTCCACACTCTTAGAATTCCCTGCCTCCTCCACTTTCAGCCTTCCCTGAACTCTTTCAAGTCCCTGCTAAAATTCCACCTTCTACAGAAAGCCTTTCTCAACCATCCTTAATGCTAGCGTTTTTGTTCTGTTGCTTATCTCCAATTTTCCTGCACATATTTTATTTATTCATAATTGCGTGTTATTCCATTCCCTCTCCTGCAACTGGACTGTGAGTCCCTTGGGACCTGAGCTTGGCTTTTGCTTTTCTTTGTAACTCTTGCATTTAGCACAGGGAGTAGCTCATATTACGCATTTAATAAATGTCTGTTCATCTTATATGGAAATATTCATTTTATTTCACGTTTGTTAAGTTCTGATTAAAAAACCCCCCACCAAAAACCAAAAAATAAAAACCCAAACAAGCAGGGGATCTGACCTGCAAACTAATCCCAATGAGAATTGTGGAGCAACAGAAAGTTAGGAGACCTGGGTGGGGAGAACAGTGCCAAGAAAACCCAGGGAGGGGAGAGTGGGGTCACTGGAATCATATGCTACATAGAGGCTGAGTGAGTTCAGAAGTTAATTTAGAGGGGATAGAGAAGTGAAAGGGGGGGGGGGTGAGAAGAAAGTGGAAGCAAATAAAGCTTTTTCTAGGAGTTTGGTTATGAAAGGGAGGAGAAATTTAGTTGAGTGGCTCAAGGGGCTGATAGAACGAAGTGAAGGTTTTTTAAGACTGACTGAGAGCAGAGGTTTGTTTACTTTGAGGTTAAACCTGGCTTTATAGAGCACTTTTTCTGCCTTTTCTTGCCGTTCCCTGCCTTTCCTTGCCTTTCCCTCCCTTTCCTTGACGTTCCTTGCCTTTTTCCTTGCCTTTCCTTGCTTTTCCTGAAATTCCATCTTTGGTTTCTCTTTAACTCTCATTTCCAGCCCCCCCCTCCCATTTGTATAGTCATATATGCAAGTTTTCTGAAAAGAAAACTTTAATGCAAAGGAGGAATGAGAGGAATTATAAGCACCTGACTGGCAGTTAAAGAAGGTATTTTCTGGTGGAGGAACCCAACAATACCCCTCAATCACAGTGCCTGAGTATCTGCCAATCTCCTAAAACTATAAATTTAGAGTTGCAAGAATCCAGCTCCCTCATTCCCCATCCAAGAAGGCTGAAGCAAAAACGCTCTCAGTGTCTTGTCCAGGGTCACATAGCTAATAAGTGTATGAAGCTGGATGTGAACCTTATCTTTTTGACTGCGAGTCCAGATTCACTAAATCACATTGCCCATCCCCCTCAGGTATAGGTCTGGATTTGGAAGGTTAGTGTGAAGGATATGTGGTTAGAACACAGAATAGGAAGGAAAGAGCTTTAGTTTCTATAAGAAACAGGAAAGGAGAGATTTCATTTTTTTATTACAGAGCTGATGGACTGGAAAACTACATATTACACATTACACAGAAGGAGTATGGAATATTCCATACACTGTCAGGATTTAACACAATTTTTTTTGTATCCTCCTTTTTTAATGGTTACTGCCAACTTCAAGTTACTGCCTTTAGGCAGTGGGGAATAATATAGTCAGTCCTTGTTCAGCCTTAGGTTTTCCCACCTGTCAAGTGAGGGGATGGGAGATCAGTTCTAAGGTCTCTCATCATCCTTTAGGTTAGGTTAAACATCAAGGTGCTCTAGGTCACATTGCTAGTAGGTAGCAGGAAAGGAAAAGAAAAGAAATGAAAGAAAAGGAAAGGAAAAGAAAAGACAGAGAAGAGGAGAAAAGGAAAAGAAAAGAAAGAAAAGATAAAAAAGGAAAGGAAAAGAAAACAAAGGAAAGGAAAATAAAATAAAAGGAAAAGAAAGGAAGAGAAAATAAAAATAAAAGGAAGGGAAAGGAAAAAGAAAAGAAAAGAAAGAGAGGAGAAGAAAAGGAAAGGAAAAGAAAAGAAAAAGAAAAGCAAATAAAAAAATTTAAAAAAAGAAAAAAGAAAAGCAAAGGAAAAGAAAAGGAAAAGAAGAAGGAAAGGAGAAGACAGAAAAGAGAAGAGGAGAAAAGGAAAAGAAAAGGAAAGGAAAAGAAAAGAAAGAAAAGAAGATAAGCAAAGAAAAATAAAAGGAAAAGAAAGGAAAGAAAAGAGAAGGAAAGAAAAAGGAAAGGAAAGGAAAAGAAAAGAAAGAAAAGAAGATGAGAAAAGAAAAATAAAAGGAAAAGAAAGGAAAGGAAAGGAAAAGAAAAGAAAAGAAAAAGAAAGGAAAGAAAAGAAAAAAGAAAAACGAAAAGGAGAAAAGCCCCCCGCTCTTTTGTGGGCGGGCCCGGCGGTTCTGGGCGGGGCCTGGGTGTTGTGGGCGGGGCCCGGGCGGTTCTGGGCGGGGCCTGTGCAGTTCGTGGGCGGGGCCCGGGCAGTTCGGGGCGGGGCCCGGGCAGTTCGGGGCGGGGCCCGGGCAGTTCGGGGCGGGCCCGGGCAGTTCGGGGCGGGGCCCGGGCAGTTCGGGGCGGGCCCGGGCAGGGCGGCGGCTGCGGCCCCGGAGCCCCGGGCACCATGGCCAGAGGCAGGACTCTCGGGGAGCCCCGGGGGGGCCGCAGGGGCTGAGCCGGAGCCCCGGGCGGGCCATGGGGGACCGGGAGCACAACAAGAGGCGCCTGCTGGAGCTGCTGCGGGCGGCTGGCACCGGCAACGCGGTGTGCGCGGACTGCGGGGCTCCAGGTAAGAGCCCCGGGGAGCTCGGACCCCGGGGTGCGCCAGGGGACCCCCCGGGGCATCCTCGCCTCCAGAGGCTCCAGCAGACCGACTACGAGTCTCGTCTGCCGCTGGCCGCCCGGCTCCCCGGCTGCCCGCGCTCTTGGCGGGGGGCTCCCCGGCCCCGGCCCCTTCGCCTTCCCCCTCCCCGCCGTTGCCCACGCCCGTCCCCATGCCTCCCCTCCGTTCCCTGTTGGTGGACAAGTCTGGCTGGCCTTCAGGGAGACTCCTGCTGGGGGGAGCCGGCCCCCTGCTGGGGTGTTCCTCCACGTGTCCTTGAGACAGCGGCCAGGGCAGCAGCCCCCTCCCACAGTCCGCCCTGCGCCCCAGGGGAGCTCTCTGGACTATTTGTTCGCCCCGATCCTGTTTTCTAACTGGCCTCTCCCCCGGCAGAGCCTGACTGGGCCTCCTATAAACTGGGGGTTTTCATCTGCCTCAATTGCTCTGGGGTCCACCGGAACTTTCCTGAGATCAGCAAAGTGAAATCGGTTCGACTGGACTTCTGGGATGACAGCGTCGTGGAGGTACTGGGGGGCTCTGGAGGCCTGAGAATGTTAAAGAGGTGCTGGGGACTCCTAGACTCTTTAATTTTACAGAGGAGGAAACTGAGGCAGGAAGAGAAGAAATTTGCCCAAAGGGGCGTATATTCTGATGGAGGAGACAACCGGCTGGAATAGCAGATGCAGCACCTACTCGGGGGGGAGCTGAACCTGGGTCTCTTGCTTTCCACACTCCTGCTTCTCCCCACCACACCATGAAGCTGCTGCCTTGGCCAAGAAATACTAAACTGCAGCAGAATTCAAGTCTGCCCCCCCCCCCCCCATTCCCATCTCACAGATGTAATGATGGTGTCCGCGAGGCTAAGCTTCCTTTATCCCTGCTCTCTCATTTCGTGGCTACAGAGCACTCCCGGACGAGACATGCCCTCTCCCAAGACGGATCTGACCCCTTCTCTACAACTTAGTCTTAGAGAGTTGCCTTGGGGAAGGCTGGGGGGGGGGGTGCAGTGGACTGAGCACTGGCTCTGGAGATAGGACCTGAGTTCAAATAGGACTCAGATACTTGATACTCACTAGCTGTGAGAGAGAGAGAGAGAGAGAGAGAGAGACAGAGACAGAGAGAGAGAGAGAGAGAGAGAGAGAGACAGAGACAGAGACAGAGACAGAGAGACGGAGAGAGACAGAGAGACAGAGACAGAGATGAGAGAGAGAGAGACAGAGACAGAGATGAGAGAGAGAGAGAGAGAGAGAGACAGAGAGACAGAGATGAGAGAGAGAGAGAGAGAGAGAGAGAGAGACAGAGACAGAGAGAGAGATGGAGAGAGACAGAGACAGAGATGAGAGAGAGAGACAGAGAGAGAGAGACGGAGAGAGACAGAGAGACAGAGATGAGAGAGAGAGAGAGAGAGAGAGAGAGAGAGAGAGAGAGGAGAGAGAGAGAGACAGAGACAGAGAGAGAGACGGAGAGAGACAGAGACAGAGATGAGAGAGAGAGACAGAGACAGATATGAGAGAGAGACAGAGAGAGAGAGAGAGGAGATAGAGACAGAGAAACAGAGACAGAGAGAGAGACAGAGACAGAGAGAGAGAGACAGAGATGTGAGAGAGAGAGACGGAGAGAGACAGAGAGACAGAGATGAGAGAGAGAGAGGAGAGAGAGACAGAGAGAGACAGAGACAGAGAGAGAGAGAGATGGAGAGAGACAGAGATCAGAGACAGAGACAGAGAGAGATGGAGGGAGAGACAGAGAGAGGAGAGAGAGAGAGAGAGAGAGAGAGAGAGAGAGAGAGAGAGAGAGAGAGAGAGAGAAGAGGAGAGGAGAGGAGAGAGGAGAGAGAGAGAGAGAGAGAGAGAGAGAGAGAGAGAGTTAATTGTCTCAGACATTGAAAGGTTGAGTCAACAACCCTGAATAAATCAACCTTTATGTTATCTGGCACATGCTAGGAGCCAGTGAAGGCAAAAGTAGCCCCTGCCTTAAGGAACTTGCATCTGAGTGTGGCCATCAAACGCCAAAGTACCCCTGGAATAGTAGAGGGAAACTTTAGAGGGTGAGGCTCTAGCTCCTGGTGGGGGGAAGGGAAGCAGGAAAGGTCTTGATGGCATTTGACCTGCACCTTGAAAGAAGCCTGGGATTCAAGGCGGAGGGGGAGGTGAAGGGGGGCTGTATCTTAGGGATAAGGGACAGCCAGGTACAAAGATACTGAGATGCAACCTGGAAAGGCATATGTAGCTGGTCAGTCGGGCAGGCTCCTAGGCTATGGGGGTGGAAGAAGTCAAATCTAAGAGTCACTATATGTGGGGGAGGGAACCCGGTCTTCCTGCTTCAGCAGCCAGCTCTCCCACCACACTAGGCTGCCTCTCTCTCTGAGGGAAGGAAGATATTTCTCCCAAATCTCTTTGACTGCGGAAATAGACCCAAGTCTTTCCCTCCAGAAAAGCAGTTTCCTTACAGCTCAGTTCAAGTTTGTTAAAATGATAGTTGGGGACAGCTAGGTGGTGCAGTGGATAGTGCACCAACCCTGGAGTCAGGAGTACCCGAGTTCAAATCCTGCCTTAGTCACTTAATACTTAACCGTGTGACCTTGGGTAGGTCACTTAAGCCTATTGCCTTACAAAAAGAAAAAAGAAAAAGAAAATGTGTGTTGAAAACTACTGTTGCATGTAGTTGGAAAAATTAATTAAATATTTGAATATTTTTTAAAATGAGAATGGAAGATAACATTTTGGGAGAGTAGTTAGAGAAATACCCTGGAGTCAGGAAGACCTGAGTTCCAATTCCAACTGTGACATATATTGGCACGGAGACTCTAAGCAAGGCACAAGCCCTTAGAGCCCCAGGAAAACTCTCTAAGACTGTATACTACAGAATAGATTCAGTAAGGGAGTTTACTTCTCTGGGAGTTCCCTACAACAAAGAAATCTCTCCTGTCCCCCCCCCCCCCCCCCCCCCGCGCGTCTCTTGCTGTCTCTCTCTCCCCCTCTCTATTTCTCTTTCTCTTCCTCTTTCTCCCTCTCTCTATCCTCTATTTCTCTCTCTGTCTCTGTCTCTCTGTTTCTCTCCCTCCCTCTCTCTCTCTCTTCTCTCTCTCCCCCCCTCTATTTCTCTCTCTTCCTCTTTCTCCTTTTTCTCTCTCTTTCCTCTATTTCTCTCTTGCTTGTGCTCTCTTCTCTCTCTCTCTCTCTCTCTCTCTCTCTCTCTCTCTCTCTCTCTCTCTCTCTCTCTCTCTCCCTCTCTCCCCCTCTCCCTCTCTCCACAAATGTGCTGCTTAGTAAGCATTTAACTGGCTGTGAATGATTCCTTTAGGCAATGCACAAAGTGAATATGGCTGTTAGGGAGTTAACTATATCCACGAGAAGAGATTTGAACTGAAAGGTCGACTGTGACAGAGCACCTCAGGGATTTGGAATCTCTTCCAGTTTGGGTCTTTTCCCAGCTTTGGCTCGTCTGAACTTGGTGACTCTGGGCAAGGTCCTTGAACTTTTCCAAATCACTTTCCTCATCTGTAAAAAAAAAGGGAGGATGAGTATAATGCTTATAGGTAGTTCCAGTTGTGAAGATCAAGGGAGAGAGATGTTCAAAGTGGTTGTACGCTTTGTATAAATGCTAATGTCTATTGTGGCAGGATTGGCATTCTCTTCCTTCCTGGGCACTTGTCCAGCCTGGTCTGTGATGATCCAGTAGCAGCCCCTTGGGTTTGCCTCGGGGGCTATAAAATGCCAAAGCATCCAAATCAAAAGGGAAAAATCAGATGTGTGATGAATCCTGTTTCCAAGCCCTCAAAGCCATCTGTTAGGTTCTTTCTGCCCTCCTGGAAGGAAACCCTGGCGGAACCTGCTCTACCACTATCCTGGCCGGTGACGTGCCAGGCTGATCTGTTTTTCTGTCTTGTTGGTTTCCTAGCTGCCTGTGGCTAGAGCCACCAGGCTAATGGCAGAACCATAGGGCCAGGGTAGCAGCCTATTCCCATGACCAGAGATCGCCTCCCTTGAGAGACAGGAAAGGATAGAGTTGTCTGCTGCACTTGTTGTGGTTTTGTTTCATATTTTAGGCTCTAAGATCTTGCAAGGCGGGGTGTAAGCAGTGGTGGGGGGAGGGGAAGAGAGGGGATGAAGAAGAGGGAAGGGCCCAGGCCGAGGCAGTGATGCTACAGAGGCCAGTCAAGCTGACTTTTGTTCTGTTTTTCAGTTTATGGCACGAAATGGAAACTTCTGCTCCAAGGCAAAATATGAAGCAAAAGTTCCCGCTTTCTACTACATCCCTCAGTCTGAGGACTGCCTGTAAGTGGGGTCTGAGTGGGCCCTCCTCCCTTTACTGTCATCCATGTCAAAGAGCTTCCAGTTGTGGACCCTCAGGCCCTCATAAGATGCTAGATTAAGAGTTGGAAGGATCTTAGAAGGTGTCCAACTCCCTCATTTTACAGCTAAGATATCCTGAGGCTGAGAAAGTTTAAATTACTCCCACAAGATTGCACAAGTAATAAGTATCTTAGGCAGAATTTGAACCCAGGTCTTCCTGACTTCAAGTCCAGTGTAATGTTTTCTGAGGGCGTTCTGAGCCTCATGCTCATGCCTCTCTCCTCTTGCAACTTCCACTGTCCTTGCCCACAGGGAGAGAGAGAGAGAGCCCACTTTTGGTTAATTGCTAATCTAACCAGAATTTTGGACAACAAATCACAGAATTTGAGACCCCTGCTGCCCTCTAATCCAGTGCAATATAAGGCAGGAACCCAGCAGACAAAAGGTCTAGTTTCTGCCTAAGAACCCAACAGGAAGGGCAAGCCTTTGACTGTCAAGGAAGCCCATTTATTCCCCTTTAAGACGGCTCTCAGTGTAAGATGTTTTTCTTGACATCATGGCCAATGTCTTCTAGGTGACTTGCTATTCAGTGGGGTAGTGTGATGGAGGGCAAGTCTCATTGGCATGACAGTCAGGAGACGTGGATTCTTTTAATCCCAGTTCCTTCCCTAGTTAGTATCTATCTCTTGTAAAGGAACTCCCATTTCCTCCCCTGAATTTGTACTAAATAGCCTCTAAGATCCTCTCTTGCTTTGAACATTTTTGGTTCTAGAAGCAACTGGGTTTACTAGGAGTCAAGTGTGAGTGTTGAATAGAATTGCATTCTCCCTCTCTCTTTGATAAAAAGCATTTTAATTTCACTTTTAGTTGCATCTTCAAGTTGCTTTTACCCTTAAGCAATACGTTTGGGGGTTTGGTTTTTTTCATTTCTTTTGGGGCATCTTTTGAGTAATATCCTCTTTTAGTTTAGGAATGAATTTCCTTTTCAGTAAGTAGCATATCAATAAGGTAACAGAAACTTAAATATGAATTGATTAGTCCAGGAGACCTATAAGTATATCTGTGCATTTTGGGAAGCTTATTAATCTGGACAGGCGTTATCAGAAGACATTTCACAGCCAAACCCTCTAGTTCACCATCACTTTCTGCATTTTGGAGCACATGTGGTAAGAACTCAATACTCTTTTGAACCAAAGACCCTGTGGGCAGCCCTTCTGCTTACCTGGCCATACCTGTCAACTCCACTATTGTTCTGACAGAAAGGAGTATATATTGTTTCTTTAATTTCACCATCTTTCAAATAATTGGTCATTTTTCAGATGTGGAAGCCCTTGATAATTTGGGTAATTTCATGGGAGTTCTTAAAATGGACTTGAGATTTGAACCCCTTGACTTGCATGATTTTGTAGGGGTTCTCTGGATCTAGTGAGCTTCTTACCATTTGAAATTATTATCTAAGATGACTCAAGTTGTCTTAGCAAGAGATAACTCTGGGTTTGCCCACCTTAACTTAGGCTCTAAAGTAGCAACCTATCTAGGTAAGTTGATAGGTAAAGGCCAGGCCCCTAAGTAGCAGCTTACCTGGGTAAGTGGGTAGGGAGAGGCCAGGTCCCTGAAGTTCCTATCTTTGGAATTGAATAAATAGAATATAAAGGCAGAGGGGTAGCTAGGTGGCACAGTGGATAGAGCACCGGCCCTGGAGTCAGGAGTCCCTGAGTTCAAATCCGGCCTCAGACACTTAATAATTACCTAGCTGTGTGGCCTTGGACAAGCCACTTAAACCTCATTGCCTTGAAAAAAAAAACCAAAACCTAAAAAATATAAAATAATAATAATAATAATGATAATAATAAAAGAATATAAAGGCAGAGACTATGGGTTTTGTCTTTGCATTCCCCTAAACTTAACTTATTTACTATTTAGTATATGTTCAATAAAATGCTTGTTTAACTCAATTAAATTGAAATGGGGAGAGAATTCTGGAGCAGTAGCAAAAGGGTTTGGAATGTTCTAAGAGTGGGACATTGGATCCCAGAGGTCAATTGTTCCTTTCCAACTTCCCATTTTGACTGTCCTGGAACAATGGCCTGGTGGAAGAAACTGTTGTAATGTTATACTGTAGACTTTCCGTGCGTGAAAGTGATGATGATTGGCAAAAATAGACAGACAGATGGAAGATGGGTAGATGGATGGATGTATAGCTGGAAAAAATGTATGGATGAATGAATGAATGATGTATGAAAAAATAGATGGATGGATGGATGAGTAGATAGCTAGATAATGGCTGATGATGATAGCATTTACCAATACTAAGCACTTTACAATTATTATCTCATTTGATCCTCACAATGGTGGGAGGTAAGTCTATTATTAATTATCCCCATTTTACCAATGAGGCAACTGAGGCAAACAGAGGCTAAATTACTCGCCCAGGGTCACATAGTGAGTATCTGAAGTTGAATTTGAACTCATATCTTCCTGATGGCATGTTCAGTGCTCTATCTACTGCTCTACCTGACTTGCCTATATTACCTATATCTTTCCATATCCATATTTATATCTATACCATCTATATACATCCCTATGTTTCTCATGTCACAGTTTTTCAGAGTTTTCATGCCTTATTTGATTGTGAGGGTCCCAAGGGAGGCCTTTCTTCACTGGAATGGATGGCAAAGCATTTTTTACATTAAGCACTGCTTTCAGTTCTGGAGATAGAAACAGAAAATCAAGACAGTTCCTGCCCTCAAGGAGATCACATTCTAATTAAAAGACAAAGCGTGTACAGGAGGACTCTTGTTCATGTTCTCTTCATGGAAGGACAAGACCAGAAAGTACTTGGGTAGGGGAATCAGCAGACAAGAGGCAAAGGTCCTGAGAAACTGGGGGAGCAATGTCAGTGCAGATGGATCCCTACCGAGAGGAGATGTGCTCAAGAGCTAAGAGTGGAGTGGGGTCTTGTAATATCTCCAACAGAGATGCAGGAGATATTCGGGGTCAAAATCCAACTCATGGTGGAAAATAATCATCTGATTAACGGTCATCATATTGCTTGCCTTCTCCATGGGTTGGGAGGGGCTACAGTAAGGGAGAGAATTTGGAACTAAAAATATAAAAAGAATGTTAAAAAAAAGTAAACATTTTTAAGAGGGAGCCAAGATGGTGAAGTAAAGGCAAAAAATAAATATTTTTAAAAACCCTAAAAAAAGAAAATGCAGATACTTAAATGGAAGGATCTGGACTAAATGTTCTTTAAGACCTTCTTTCAACTCTAAATCCATGATTCTAAGAGCCTTTCTTACCCTTGACTCAGGCTCAATAGACTTAAAGAGATGACACCCATTTGCCCAAGGTTACAGAGCTAGAAAGCCAAAACTAGAACCTAGATGCCTAACCTGTGTCTCCCTGAGCCCACTAAGCAGAGGCATTAATCAGTCAAAAAAAAAATCAGTCAGCATTTATTAAGTGCTTGCTGTATGTACACTTTTCTGAGGGATAGTAACCCAGTGCTGGCAGACCTTTGGGTACATACGTTCTAATGAGGGGACCACAAGCCACAGAAGGGACACAGCTTCATATCTAAAATCTTATTCCAATTGCTTAGTATTCTTCTTTAAGGTAGATGGCAAAGGGGCAAATGACTTTTCCTAGCAAGGGAGTGAGAAACAATAATTTGGTGAGTATCCATGGCTGTCTAGAGGCAGCAGAGATGGAGGAAGGGAGGGGTGGAATATCCCTGGCTGCTTTCAATCAGGTTGTGAACCCATCTCTAGTCCTTAACCTCAAAACAAGTCAACAAACATTTATTACTAAGGTCTAAGGTTACAAAGAAAGGCAAAATCAGTCCCTGCCGTCAAGGATCTCCCTGTCCAATGTGAGAGACAACACAATAACAATTATGTACAAATGATGGGGCAGTTAGGTGGTGCAGTGGATGGAGCATTGGCCCTGTAGTCAAATCTGGCCTCAGATACTTAATAATGACCTAGCTGTGTGACCTTAGGCAAGTCACAAAACCCCATTGCTTTGCAATAATAATAATAATAATAATAATAATAATAATAATAATAATATTGTGAACAAATAAGATTATGTGTTTATATGCACACATATGAATCAAACACATTTTTTCATGTATATGCATGCATATATATATATATATATATATATATATATATGTAAGCCGAGGTCATTTTAAATTGCCTTCTTTTGACAAAGGAAAAGCCCCTAAGAAATCCATAAAATTCTGAAATACCCCTAAGTCCAAGCCGAGACCCAGAGCTAGTCTTCCTTCAATATTTATTCAAGAAGTTATTGCCAAGTCCATGGCTACATCGGACACAATTCTTCCCACTAACAGACACCCAAAACTTGGAATGACTTTTTTTTCTAGTATCTAAATTTCTCATCAATGAGAGAGTTAATCCTCTGTGTGTGTGTGTGTGTGTGTGTGTGTGTGTGTGTGTGTGTGTGTTTGCCCTTTCTTCAGAAGATACAGGTGACATTATCGAGAAGATGCTACTCAATTCCTATCATAGGCGCAGAATGGGCATGGACTCAGCAAGTTTAATTTTCTAAATTCAAATGCCCCTTGGGGGGGGGTCAAACTGTATGGGGGAGACAGGATCCCTTATTTAACCAATCAGGGGACACTTGGAGAAAGGAACCTAGTACCAGCCTAGTTTGAGGCTATACCTCAGATATCCTTCCAGCTATAGATATTTCATCAAGAGTTTAAAATTCCCATGGAAAGGAACACTGCTGGGGATTTTAGTTCTCTACCGAGACTCCCCATTCTCCCCATCCCTGTTCTGGCATAATCAGTAAGCTTAGAGAAATAGCAATGAATGTGTATGCTAACCTAAAAAAAAGAAAGAAAAGAAGACTGCAGATTCAGCTAACTAACTATAGCCTTTTTCTCTTCAGGGTCTTAAAGGAGCAATGGATCCGAGCCAAATATGAAAGACAGGAATTTGTGGCTGGCAGCCTCACTTGGACCATCTTTGGTAAGACAGATTCAACCACAGAGTTCGTGTTTTTACAAGTGCAAGAAAATGTGACTTTAGTGACGTGAGCAGAATCTTAACAGAAGGATGCTGGTTCCCCAGTTATGTTTTATAACACAGTTAATAGACTCAGGGCAGCAAGAGTCCTTAAAGATGATATAGTACAATTTCTTCATTTTATAGAGTTCCTATGACTTCACTCATATAGGGAAGTTCTTTTTTTAAAATTTTATTTATTTATTATTTCAATTATATGTAAAGATAGTTTTCAACATTCCTTTTTTTTGGTATGATTTTTGAGTTCTACTAGGGAAATTCTTGATGAGAAAATTTACTTTATATACATTAGTAGGAGTTGGAAACTGCTCTGTAATTTATCTTATGAGAGAGCTTCATGGAACACTGAAAATTTAAGTGACTTAGCCAGAATCATATATTTAGAAGGGACCTTAGAGATCAATGAATCCAATAGCCTCCTTTTTATGGATGAGAAAACTGAGGTCCAGAAAGAGTAACAAAAACTTATCCAGAATCACATAGACAGGATTTGAATGGAGGTCTTCTTGACTCTCCATCCTCTGTGATGGAGAAGGAGCTGATGCTAGGTTCTAGTCTTCTCATCTTTTTCAGTCGATTTCAGATCGACATAATTCTGGAACAAGTTGCTTGACTGCTTTTTTTTTTATGTTCAATGTTCAATGGGCTATTGCACAAATAAATAAAATAATTGCAGTTTGTATCTTCTAGAGGAAGCCTTTTTCCTACTCTTCTTCATTCTAGTGCCTCCCTCTGTTAATTGTTTCCAACTGATCCTGAATTTAGATTGTTTGAAGTGCCATCTCTTTCATTAGATGGTCACCTCCTTGAGGGCAGGGACTTTTTCTTTTCTTTGTATCCCCTCTGCTTAATATAGTGTTTGACACACTGTAGGCACTTAATAAATGCTTATGGATTGATTGATTATGTTGACCAGATCAGTGTAGTCAACTCCCAGTTATATGGTGCCAATGAGAAGGACCAGTAGCACAATCACTACAAAACACTGTCTAAACCAGAGAACTTGGCACAGTGGACCAAACAGTGAACCCAACATAGGTTGAAACTTTGTTTTTACTACTTCCTTGCTGAGGGCTTGGGTGCCCTACTGAGCCCCTCCAAGGTTCAGTTTAATCATCTGTAAAATGGAGATAATACCAGGCCACCCACCTCACAAAGGTGAATCAAACCAAATGCCTCAAGCCTTCTGTGGGATTCTGAAACCTTGAACTGCTGTGGATTTGAGCTGTTGTCACTAGGAAGACCTTGGGTCAAGTCGAGCCTCTTGGCTATGTGGCCCTGAGCAAGTCATTTCACTTGTCCAAAGTAATCTTCTAAGACAATATGTTGCAGAAAAGGTGTTGACCTGCAATGGTAGAGAGTTTCCTCATTTGGGCATTTCCTTTCCTAATGAAATCATGGGTCTAGTCCCTTGCTGTAGCCCTATTAAGTCACTGTGGTTAGACTATAGAGTTTGTTGGGGTGGCTAGGTGGTACAGTGGATAAAACACGGGCCCTGGAGTCAGGAGTACCTGGGTTCAAATCCGGTCTCAGACACTTAATATTATTACCTAGCTGTGTGGCCTTGGGCAAGTCACTTAACCCCATTGCCTTGCAAAAAAAAACTAAAAAAAAGAGGTGGGAATAGAGTTTGTTAATCAGGATTAAATGAATTTATATTGCTACTAAACCTTTAGGATAACTAGCCTGGGATTTTCTAATCATAGAATTCATTCTATCATAGCTCAAGAGCTGAAAGATATCTTGAGTTCAACCTCAAATTTTACAGATATGGAAATTGAGGCCCAAGGAAATAAAATTGCTTCCCTAAATCACACACACACAAAATCATAGCTCTAGAGCTCAAAAGGGACCAACCTTCCAGTGGCTCTGATGGTTTAGTGGCCTCTTTAAACAAGCAAACTGTTTTTGTTGTTTATTTTTCCAGTTTCCTCTTTTAAAAGATGATACAGCTACTTCACAAATTAAATAACCCATATATGGATAAAGAAACTTCATCTGATTTGGTGCATATTTGGGGAAAGAGGTCAGGAATGACTCTTCTCACTTTGAAGTTCTTGGAACTTCAGTTATGAAGTGTTCCAAAAGTCCTAGGGCAGTTTCATAGCTTGGCATCTATCACTGCTCTCATTGATGCTGATGCCCATCAGAATGCAGACTTGCCTTCTCATCCTGTTTGCTTTTTTTAGTAAGTGAATTTCCACATTCCTCCAGAGAAGGTCTCCCCAACATTCTGGAGGTCTCCTAACTCCTTTATCCTCCCATGGACAGTTCAATAGAATATTGATTGCATGACTGGTTCACCTTCTTTTTCTCATTAGACATATATTCTCGATGTTATCTTTCTTCCCCCACTTTTGAGTATATTTTTTGCTGTCAGGATATGTAGCTTGCTTGAACCCCTATGTTTCTTCCATCAGAGTCATCCACATTTTTGATTCTTTTGATAAACAATAACGATGATAACTGATATTAAAATGGCTCTTTGACATTGCAAAGCTCTCTTTATATTATCTCTTCTGAAGCTCATTACAGTTTCATGACCACTATTATTATTATTATTATTATTATCATTATTTTACAAATAAAGAAACTAAGGCTAAGAGAGTTAAATGACTTGGTCATCCATGGTCACCTATCTGTTAAGTGTCAGAGGCTGAATTTGGGTCAATTAATCAATCAGCAAGTAGTTAGTAAATGCCAGACTCTGTTTAAGGCAAAGAGCATACTTCTTACCTGAGTCCAAGACTCGTGGTCCTTCCTCCATATTCTTCTGGAGAACATTTGGCAGCAGGGAGTAGCTTACAGTCTTGTTGGACTGAAGTAATGAAATCAATCCAGGGCTTCTTTGGTGAGGGGATTTACAAGCTGGGGTCATAGGCACTGATGGGTCTATTTCTCATCCTTATTGATGAAAGGAAACAGAGAAGGGCTCCTGTGGAAGCGGGGAAGGGACAATGGACAGTATCTGAAGAGAAAGTTTGTCCTTTTGATGAAAGAAGGCCTTTTGAAATACTACACTAAAGAAGAAGTGAGTGTTATGGTTGGCTTTAATAAGTTGGGATAAAATTCTGAATCGGGGCGGGGGGGACATGAACTTGTTTTTTTTCTTTATTGTTTTCCAATGACATACAAAGATAATTTCCAACGTGCATCCTTTTGCAAACTATTGAGTTCCACATTTTTCTATCTCCCTCCCTTCCTTCCTCACTCCCTGAGCCAGCAAACATTCTGATATTGGTTGTATATGTGTGTGTAATTTTAACATATTTCCATATTAGCCTTGTTGTAAAAGAAGAATTAGAACTAAAGGGGAAAAATCATTAGAAAGAAAGAAAAACATAAAGAAGTTTTAAAAAGTGAACGTTTTGCTCTGCATTCAGAATCCATAGTTTTTTCCCTCTGAATGTGGATGGTATTTTCCTTAACATGTCTGTCAAGGTTATCCTTGAACTGCTAAAAAGAACCGAGTTCATCATAGTTGATCATCTCACAATGTTGCTGTTAATGTGTATAATGTTTTGGTTCTGCTCACTTCACTCAACATCAGTTCATGCAGGTCTTTCCAAGTTTTTCCAAAGTCCAGCCTCTCATTTTTTTCTCTTTTTTTTTTTTGCAAGGCAAATGGGGTTAAGTGACTTGCCCAAGGCCACACAGCTAGGTAATTATTAAGTGTCTGAGGCTGCATTTGAACTCAGGTACTCCTGACTCCAGGGCTGGTGCTCTATACACTGTACCACCTAGCCACCCTCTCATTATTTCTTACCCAATAATAGTAATCCATAATATTCATATGTCATAGCTTAGTTAGCCATTCCCCACTTGATGGCCATCGCCTCAATTTCCAGTTCTTTGCCACCGCAATAAGAGCTGCTATAAATATTTTTTTTTTGCCTGTGGGTCTTCCCCCCCTTTTCATGATGTTTTTGGAATATAGACCAAATTGTTAGATGAAAAGTATGCACAGTTTTATGGCCCTTTGGGCATAGTTCCAAATTGCTCTCCAGAATGATTGGATCAATTCACAACTCCATCAACAATGCATTAGAGTCCCAGTTTTCCCACATCCTCTCCAACATTGATCATTTTCCTTTTTTGTCATATTGGCTAGTCTGCTACATATGAAGTGGTACCTTGGAGTTGTATAATTTGCATTTCTCTAATCAATAATTACTTGGGAGTATTTTCATATGACTATAGATAGTTTTAATTTCTTTTTCTGCCTATTCATATCCTTTGACCATTTATCAATCGGAAAATGATTTGCATTCTTATAAATTTGAGTCAGTTCTCTATATGTTTTAGAAATGAGTCCTTTATCAGATACTCTAGCTGTGAAATTATCTTCCATATTTCTACATTCTTTCTAATCTTAGTTGCATTGATTTTGTTTTATCATTGCATTTGTTTTTAATTTAATGCAGTCAACATTTTTCATTTTGTAATTTATTATGTTTTCTACATGAATTTGTTTTTAAAAAATATTTAAATTTTTAAAATTTAATTATTAATTAATTGTTATTAATTATACTGCATTTTGATGTAATTGACTTCTTTCGTAATTCTATGTATTATACTTTGTGCATTTAAAAATGTTATTCTGAGAAAGGGATCATAGACATTACTGGACTACCAAAGGGATCTATGAGACATACATACAGAGGTTAAGAACTGGGTTTGATCAACAGGGTCAACCATTATCTAGAAGCTCAACTGTAGTCAATTGTATCCTATTATCATGGGTATTTTTAGACAACATCAGTGAAAGAAAAGCAGTTCTTAAGTTCTTACTAGGAGCTAAGAGCTGGGATAGATAATTGAGCTAATTGTTGCTCTCTAAGAGCTCTCATTTTATTTTATTTTATTTTTTTAGGATTTTTGCAAGGCAAATGGAGTTAAGTGGCTTGCCCAAGGCCACACAGCTAGGTAATTATTAAGTGTCTGAGCCCGGATTTGAACCCAGGTACTCCTGATTCCAGGGCTGGTGCTTTATCCACTATGCCACCTAGCTGCCCCAAAGAGCTCTCATTTTAATTAAAGGAGATAATACTTAAAGGAGGCAGCTAGGTGGTACAGTGGATAGAATAGTGGTCCTGGAGTCCTGAGTTCAAACCCAGTCTCACACATTTATTAACCCTGTGGCAAGTCATTTACCCCTGTTAATCTCAGTTTCCTCATCTGTAACTCATCTGTAAAATGAGCTGGAAGAAACACTATGGTAAACCACTTCAATATCTTTGCCAAGAAAACCTCAAATGGGGCCATGAAGAGTTGGACACAATCGAAAAATGACTGAACAACAAAACATAGAAGAAAGTGCAGCTTTTGGCAGATGAGAAGACTAGGAAGTACTTGAGCTAGCAGGGTAGATGGCAAGATCCAAGAGACCTTGGGGAGCAAGGGAGATCAGCGTCCAATTGAACTGCAAATGGCCAATCTTTAAAAGGAGGAGACTGGACTGGATGATCTCCAAGGTGACTCTGGCTCTAAATCTCTAGTCCCAAGACCCCACTTTACCAGTGAAGAAACTGGCTCAGAGAGCTTAAATCACTTGCCTAGAGTCACACCGTGAGGAAGTGTTGGATTCAGAGTTGGAGCCAAGGTCTCCAGGGAGTCTCCCTGAGCTCAGTGAGCAGGACCAGAGAGTCAACAGTAAACTCTTATTAAATGTTAATGATATGTCAGACACTGTGGGAAGTATTGGAGATATAATCCCTGCCTTCAAGTAGTGTACATTCTCATGGGTGTGATAGCATGAAGAACAATAGGTATAGCCAACATACCTAAAAAATAGACAGAACCTGACCCTGAAAGGCTATGGGTTATTTGAACTAGGAGCTGGGGGGTGGCTAGGTGGTGCAATGGATAGCACACCGGCCCTGGAGTCAGGAGTACCTGAGTTCAAATCTGGTCTCAGATGCTCTTTTTTTTTTTTTTAAGATTTTTCAAGGCAATGGGGTTAAGTGACTTGCCCAAGGCCACACGGCTAGGTAATTATTAAGTGTCTGAGACCGGATTTGAACCCAGGTACTCCTGACTCCAAGGGTGGTGCTCTATTCACTGTGCCACCTAGCCGCCCCCCCCCCCCCACTTAATAATCACCTAGCTGTGTGGCCCTGGGCAAGCCACTTAACCCCATTGCCTTGAAAAATCCTAAAAAAAAAAAAAAAAAAAAAAAAAAGAACTAGGAGCTGAGAGGCATTTGATGGAGAGGAATGCCATGCTATCATTCTCCTTTCATTTATTCATCTATTTATTCAATAAAGACGAATTAAGCACCTACTGTATGCACAGCATGGGGAAAGGAAATATGAATAATAAAGGGCTTCTGCCTCCAACAGCTTCTAGTCTATAAAGGGCCTGTTTCTGTAAGGACATTGTTTTTCTTTCAGGGAAAAGCCCCCAAAGCTGTTATCAGCATAAAGGACTTGAATGCCACATTCCAGACTGAGAAGATAGGAAACCCCCATGGGCTGCAGATCACTTACAGGAGAGATAGTCACACCAGGAACCTCTTTGTGTATCATGAGAATGGGAAGGTAAATAGCCCAGAGCCTGGCCTCTTTTTTAGGACACCTGGACCTTGGGTACTCTGGCTGACTAATATCATTTCTGTTCTTCATCTTGTCTTGAGATTTTCCCTCCATGGATGGAAAGGCATTACTCCAAGTAATCTCTAAATCATGAAATCTGGGATGGCATCACATCAAGGCAGACCCAAGGGGCAGGGGTTTTTTTTGTTTGTTTTTTTGATTAACAATGAATCACAAAAGGCAGTGAGTGTGAGGGAGTCCTGGGATTGCAGGGGAGAGGATTTGGGCTCAGTGTGAGGGAAGCCCAGTCTAAAAAATTGGGGAGAGAGCCCTTGGGTACCTGGGTCCCAAATGTAGTGAAACAGTCTAGGTTGAGAGGTCTAGGAAATCTGCAGGAGAAGAGAGGAAGAGGAAGGAGGCAAAGGGCCAAACACAAAGATGGAGATAGAGTTTGGTCTGTAGCTTGGGGAGACCAGGTGACAGGAATCTAAGGAATACAGGCAGAGAGAGAGACTGAGCAAGGGACTTAGCCCCTGCCTTAATAAGACCTGGACTTTAGTACAGGCAAGATGGAGCCTTGGCTCTGCTCCTAACTATCTGTGGGACTTTAGATAAATCACCTGATCTATCTTAACCTCCTTTTAATCATCTATAAAATGGGGATATTTGTTCAATCTGCCTCACCTTGGAAGAGACAAATGATATAAGTTTTGTAAAGCATCTTGTGGAATTAACAGTATTGTATACATACCAAATATCATTATTTTTATTATTATTATTATTATTAGCAATAGGATAATGAGGACCAGTTGTGTATAATTACTAGTACAACACTTTGTATTCATAAATTTGCAAAATAATATATGTAATTTATAAATGAGCAAATAGATAATATATGCATATATATTTACTGATAGGGATCGATAACTTAAAAATATTTGGAGAGTGAAAATGTAGAGGACTTTTTCTTGGAGTTTAGAAGAGAAGCCAGGACAAGATCTGAAATGATGTCTTAAAAATGAGACAAGATTATATAGAATAAGAGAAACCAAGCATGTTTAGGCAGAGGGGTAAGGAACTGAGCATTACATGGCTGAGTAGGCAGCACATGACTACTCCTCTTTATCAGCCAGGAAACTTATCTAATCTCTATTCTTCAAATGTAGGGAGCCTGGCTCCCCCCTTCCCTAACTGCCTTGACCCTATTTTTGTGTATTTCTGTAGGAGATAGTGGACTGGTTCAATACCCTCCGAGCAGCCCGTCTCCACTACCTGAAAACAACCTTTCCTGATCTCCCAGAGTCTGAGGTGAGTTATAGGAGGGCCCTAATTTCAATGGACTCGTCCATACCTCCTTTCCTCTCCCCCCCCCCACCTCCATGCAGTAATATTTGGTTTTCCCTTGAGTCTTAATCCTCTAGAGCAGAGAGATATTGGTATCCAGTCTTTTATATGATGGGAAGAAATTCCTATTCCCTGGACTTCCTGAACACCCCAACCCTGAATCTTTGTTGGGCTGGATCTGGGGTTGAAAGGATCCCATTTGCTTTTATACTGGGAATAGTGGTTAAATGCCAAGAGACTTATTGGAGGGGGTGCTCAAAAGGAAGCCTAAGACCTGCCCCCAAACTTGCTAACTGTATGGGACCTCAGTTTCCCCTTCTGTAAAATGAGATTCGACTATGATAGCCTTTGGGGTCTCTGACTCTAGCTGTAGAATTCTGTGATTCTATGACCCATTTCCTGGGAGACTGGAGATTACAAGTCCTGCTGTGGTTTCCCAGGACTATTTCTATTACAACCGAATTTTAAGAATTTTAAGAATTAAGAATTGCATAGACACAACCTCACTTGAGGACACTTCTGTCTCCGAGATGACGATGATGATGATATGATGATAACAATTACTCACACTTAAGAATTTTAAGGATTACAAACCACTTTCCTCCCAATAACGTTATGAGATAGGTAGGGCAAGTATTGTCACTCCTATTTTACAGATGAGAAAACTGAGGTTTGAGGGAGTCCTTAGTCACTAAGTTGGTATGTGATAGAGCCTAGATTCAAACCTGGATCTCCTGATTCCCCAGCCCAGTGGTTCCTATCAAGATGGGGCTGGACCAGGGATTTCACTAATACAGGGAATTCTAAGGTTGAAGAAGCTCCCTCCACTAAAACAAGTCAGCACTGTCTCATCCACTTAAAATCTTAGAGGGCACCTTAGAGCATGGAAGGTCACACTGCCAGGACTTCCTAAGGTGGCACTTGAACCCAGATCTGTCCTGCTTTGAGACCAGCTCTTTTTCCACTATACCTTGCTGTAGGGGTATGCTAGAGTCAGTTCAAATCAGAGAGAACCTGATGGTTAAATTTTTCAGTGTGAGAATTGTCACCTTGGAAATTGGTAAATGCTATAGGTCAAGATGTGATTTCTTGTTTTGTGTATTGTCTAGACTTAAGAAAGTGCTGGAAAAAAATGTTAAACTTAAATATATGGTGTGTACATTTCTCCCTCAGCCCCCTTAGCTGGTTATTAAACATTTACTAGCATACCTCTTTCTGCTTTTTGCCTCTCATGCTAAAATGCCCCCTCTAAAACAGTTTTAATTAATTGATTATTTGTTTAATTTTAATTTAATTAATATTTTTTAATCAACTCATTTATTTGAAAGATTCTTTTAAATTTTGAGTTCCAAATTCTATCCCTCTCTTCCATCCCTTCTCCTATCCACTGAGAAGACAAGCAATATATCAATTATACATGTGAAATCATGCAAAACATTTCTATATTAGCCATATTTCTTAGAAGCAAGAAAAAGACAATAAAATTACACTTTAATTTACACTCTTCATCAGTTCTCTTTCTGGAGGTGAATAGCATTTTTCATCATGAGTCTTTTGGAATTGCTTTAGGTCATTGTATTGATCAGAATAGCCAAGTCTTTCACTGTTGATCATCATGACAACATTACTGAGACATTAAATTATTTGCTGAGGATCACATAGAAAGTATATTTCAGAGGCAAGACTTGAACTAAAGTCTTTAAATAATTTGCCTAGGATCACACAGCAAGTATGTATCAGAAGTGAGACTTGAACTCAGGTCTTTAAATAATTTACCTAGGATCACACATTAAGTCTGTATCAGAGGCAAGACTTGACTCTTTTGAGTAGACTTTGAGTGGGAGAATCATCTTAAAAAGTGTGCTTTAGGGAGATTAATTTAATAACCATTTGTCATTTCCTTATCTCTTCCCAAAATGTTTTCATTCACTTTCATAGTTAATCCTCAGTATAGCCCTGAGAATGATGGGATGAATATTATTCTCATTTCATGGCATAAGAAACTAAGTCTCGGAGGTTATAAGAGCGGTGTTGGGGAAAGAGGGCTTCATGTGGAGTCAGAGGAGGGTCTTATTGTTTAGGTGACTTGGGGCAGGTCCCTTTCCCCACCTCTGGACCTTCAACTGGTCTTTTTGAGAAGCAGGACTCGAGTCCATTCTAGCTCTAAATCTGTGCTCATCTGTCTAGTAGGTGGCAGGGCTAGGGCGAGGACCCAGGGTCATTCGTTCAATCAGTAAGCATTGACCCTGACCTCAGGGTGGCCTGACAGTGTCCTGCCCAGGTAGCAAGTAGGTGACATCACCTTCCTGACATCATGGTCCTCTTCCAAAACAAAGACAAACAGCAACAACAGCAACCTGTTCAGGCTGGCAGGCTGGATTGTCTCCATTATAACAGAAACAGGAAGGGAACGGGACAGATTTGACTCATCTATCTTCAGATGCTTGTCTTTTTAAGGAAGGAGTTGACTGGAATGGAGACAAGATGGGGTCAGAAACAGGAAGAGTGGGCCAGACTGACAGTTTGGACAAAGGGGGATGGGGGAAAGGAAGGGAAAAAGTGGAAGGGGTAGTGCTAAAGGCTGGAACTAGGCTTTGAAAATGAGCCAACCATTTTTTTTTGGAGTGGTTAAAATGGGAGTCTTTTCCATTGGGATTATGGGTGGCCACAGGAGGGCTACTGAACCGATGAAATGAAAGGGGAGTATATTGTTGGGCCCTGGTCCTGGGAATCTACCTCTCCTCTTGCAGGGCTTTCTGTGGGTTTCAGGTGAGAGGGATTTCTGTGAAAGACCAGAGCAGGACAAACTGGGGCTGCTAGGGGTAAGCACAGTGCACAGAACTCCTCTGACTGAGTTCAAATCCAACCTCAGACATTTGCCAGCTGTGTGACCCTGGGCCAGTCCCTCATCTGTAAAATGAGCTGGGGAAGGAAATGAGAAACAGCTTCAGCATCTCTGCCAAGAAAATCCCAAATGGGGTCATGAAGAGTTGGACATGACTGAAAGCGACTCAACAACAACAAACAGGACAAAATACCAATGCTTGGCCTTATTTGACCTGAAGTGGCTTTAAAAATGTTGCTGACCCATCAGTAGGAAGTTAGTCATTGTTTAGCATTTTTATTCCCATCCTTTCCCTTAAATCATCTTATTAATTCCCCCCCAACCCCAACCCTCCTCTCCTCTCCCTTCCAGGCTTTTTCTTTTCTTGGGACCTGTCATCCCAGATAATTATCTGAGCATGATTTAGAATTACGGAGCATTAGAATACTTATAGATTATTTAGCCCAATTCTCTCATTTTTATTGACTGAAACTGAGCTACAGAGGAGTCAAGGGACTGATCTGAGATGACATTGTTATTCTGTACCAGAACAAGGACTCGAATGCAGGTCTTTTGACTCTTTGGGTTCAATGATCACACTATCAAGCCATGTCCTTTGGCCTACGGATGTAGTACCTAAAGGGACCTGAGATTACCTTATCTAACCCTCTCCCTTGGAAAGTGAGACCTCAAGAGGAGTCAGACACCTTGCCCAAGGTCAAAGAGACAATGAATAGTCTAGCCAGGATTTCAATTTTCTGTGACTTGAAACTTGATGTTCTTTTTTTAAAAACTCCTTTTATTCTTATATTCTCTAGTGGGGTTTTTTGGGGGGGTTTCAAGGCAATGGGGTTAAGTGCCTTGCCCAAGGTCACACAGGTAATTATTAACTGAGGTTGGATTTGAACTCAGGTCCTCCTGACTCCAGGGTTAGTGCTCTATCTATTGTGCCACCTAGCTGCCCTCTGTTCTTTATTTAAAAAATTTTTTTTTGCTTTGTCTTTTATTTTTTTCCAATTACCTGCAAAGTTGTTTCCAACATTCCAAGTCTATGAATTCCACTTTTTTTCTACTACCTTCCTTTCATTCCCCCCCAAGGTAGCAAACAATCTTTTATAAGTTGTACATATACAATCATGTTTAATATTTAATGCTTAATTAATAAATGAGAAAACATAATACAGTGCTTTGTAAACCTTAAAGTGTTGTATGATATAGTTATTTAAAAATATTTTATTGCTATATTTTGTTTTTATTATCACTTACATTTCTCCCTACTTATGTTCCCTCTCAGGGAGCCATTCCTTAAAACCAAAATTATTTGAAAAAAGAGAAAGTCCATACATTTCCCTTCCCCTGAAAAAAAAATCAGACATCTGATGCTTTGTACCTCACTCATGGACACCCTCCTCTTAAATGACTTGCTCTTTCAATCATGAGGCAGAGCCTTCGCATCCTTCCTTGGACCACTTCCTCCTTCAGAGCCCCATTCATGAGGTCAGACATGACCAGCCACTTTACTCATCTCCTGGATCAATTTTCCCCCACCTACCACTGTTGACCTTCATTGTTCACTGTGTTGAGTCTTGGGTGGCAAATCTCAGTTTTCAGTTCTCAGTGTTCCCCATCGCAGAGTCCTGCAGATCAATTGAACTCTCCAATTCCCTGCTGCCTACTAGTACTCTCCCTTTGCTGCCAGATCACCCACTTGACCTATAAACTCTCTCTCTTTCTCTCTCTCTCTCTCTCTCTCTCTCTCTCTCTCTCTCTCCTCTGTCTCTTACTGTTTTATATAATCTTTGAAGTTGTTTGATGATATTTGTCCTTCATTCTTGAAGAAAAGCATGACATCAGGGAGGGATACCATGACAAGGAAGTGAATTGATTTGAGTGAGGGGGTGCTGAGCTAAGTTGGAGCAAGTTTGTGTGACTCATGAATTTGTCCAGATTTTTCCTATAGTCTTAGATGAGAAAACTGTCATTTGAAGAGTGCATCAGCCTGAGGGAAAATTGGTGGTGGTCAAGTGGATAGAATGAAGACATGGGGAGACAGGAAGATGGTGGTTCAAATTTTGCCTTTAAAACTATCTACATGACCCTTGGCAAGTCATATAACTTCTATGGACCTCAGTTTTTTCATCTGTAAAATGAAGGCAGTGGACTTGATGGACTCTGACATCCTTTCCAGTACTAAATCTTTGTACTACTATGGTCTTTCAAAGGCTTCCCTCTCACCTAAAACCCACAGAAAACCCTACAAGAGGGGAAGGTAGCCTCCCAGGTCTCAATCCAGTTCTAAGTCTATTGCAAAGAGGTCAAGGAGAATGAACATTGAGAAAAGATCATTGACTTTGGCAACCAAGAGATCATTGGTAACTTTGGAGAGATCAGTTTTGATGAAATGATGAGGTCAAAAGCCAATATCTAAATCTATCTACACTAAGTCGAAAATAATTAAGGGAGGGAGAAGGTGCTAGGTTGGGAAAGATTTTCTGTTGAAGATGGGATTTTATTAGCACTTAAGAGAAGTCAGTAGGTAAAGAGGAAGAAGAAAGGAAAGCATCCCAGACATGGGGGACAGCCAGAGAAAATGTCTTGAACAAAGAGATGAAGTATCTTGTTCATGGGAACAGCAAGGAAGCCAATGTCACTGGATCAAAGGGTCCATATTGGGGAATAAAGTATAAGAATGGAAAGGTAGGAGGGCTTGAGTTCTGAAGGACTTTGAATGCCAAACAGAACATTTTATATTTGATCCTGGAGGCCATTGGGAACCATTGTAGTTTACTGAGTAGGGAGTAGTAATATAATCAATCCCACACTTTAGGAAAATCACTTCCTTGACTGAATGGAGGGTAGATTGCAGTTAGGAGAGAGAGACTCCAACAGCTACTGCAATAATTCAAGGGACAGATGATGAGAGCCTGTTCCAGAGTGTTGGCAGAGTCCTAAGGAGAAGGGCATACTTGTGATAGATTGTAAAAGTAAAATCAGCAGGCCTTGACATCTAGCTTGGGCATGGGAAGATGAGAGATGGTGAGGCATCCAGGATGACTCCTAGGTTGTAAATCTGGGGGATGGTGAGGATGGTGTTGACTTGTACAATAATAGGAAAGGGAGGAGAAGGAGAGGGGTTAGGGGAAGGGTGGGGAACCTCTGGCCTGCAGGTCATTTAAGACCCTGGAAATCAATTGGTCTGGAGCTGCCAAGGCAAGTACAGGTGGGACTCAAAATTCAATAAATTTAGGAAGCTTTTAGCGTTAGGATTTTTAAGTTGATAATTTTGTATGGCCCATGAATGATGTTATAAATATCCAAATGACCCTCATAAAAAAGAGCTTCTCCATCCCTGGTTTAGAGGGACAGAGGAGTTCTGGTTTGGGAAGATGTCTATTGGATATAAACTTTGAGGTATCAGAAAGGCAGTTGAGATAAGAGGCTGGAGCTCAGCATAGAGGTTAGGTAGCTACAGGAAAGGTAGATTTGACAATCATTACCAGAGAGATGATGGAATCACCAGTTGATATAATATAGAGAGAAGAGATAAAGACCCAGGACAGAACTCTGAGGGACATCTGTGGTTAGAGGACATGATCTGAAGGAGGATCCAGTAGAGGAGACTGAGAACAAATGGTCAGAGAGGTAGGAGAACAGGAGACAGAATATCCTGAAAACCTAGAAAGAAGAGACTGTTGAGGAGGAGAAGTAATCACCAGTGTCAAAGGTTGCAGAGAGGTCAAGGAGAATGAACATTGAAAAAAGATCATTGACTTTGGCAACTAAGAGATCACTGGTAACTTTGGAGAGAGCAGTTTTGATGAAATGGTAAGGTCAAAAGTCAAATTTTAAGGGATTTAGAAGTATGAAAGAGAAAATAAAATTGAATTTAAATATAGAAGGCAGAACAGATACAGGACAATATTTACTGTGGATTGAACAAGTGAGAGTTTTTTGAGGATGGGAGAGACATGGGTATGTTTGTAGGCAGTAGAGAAGGAGCCATCGAGGAGAGGTTGAAAATATTGAGAGAGTAAAGTATAAGAATAATCCTATGCTATGAGTATGTTTGCTTCTACTTTTCTTTCCTTTTTTTGGTGGGGGGGGCAAGGCAATGAGGTTAAGTGACTTGCCCAAGGTCACACAACTAGATAATTAAGTATCTGAGCCTGGATTTGAACTCAGGTCCTCCTGACTCCAGGGCTGGTGTTCAATAGAACCACTGTGCTACCTAACTGACCCTGCTTCTACTTGTCCATGGATTTTCCCAGCATCTCTCACTTAGGTTAGGGCTAAAAAACATCAGCATTATATTTCTGAAATGACCCTTCACGCCTCTAACTTCCCCAGATAGAGAAGACAGTCTTCTACAAGTAGCTGGAGAAGTTTCTTTGCCATCTTAGCTGACAGTGATTCTTTGTTTTCATTATCTGTTTTAGTATCAATATTGCAACCCTTCATGCTCCAAATATAACTTCAAGGCCAGCAGTCATCCTTCCCCACTCTAGAGTTCCCTCTGGTTATGAGTCCAGATGCAACACTGAGAACACATTGTGGTGGGCGGGCATCGAACCTCAGATCAACCTAGAGTAGGTGGGAAATCATGTTCGTCTCTTTCCATCCTAGCTCCTGCCTCATATCACCAGGAATTACCTCAAACAAGGCTACATGGAAAAGACTGGCCCAAAGGTAGGTTCTTGAGTGGGAAGTATCCTGGTGGGGAGAGGCTTAAGGAGTGGTTGGTAGGAGTGGCAGCCGGGAGGCAGCTCTCTAAATCTCTCTTAGATAAAGAAGCCTGTTAAAGATTGCCCTCTCCCTCAAAAAAACCCCAGTGTTATCTGAACTTTCCAAATGAAAGCGAAAAGTTGGATACTTCCCTTAAACTCAGCTTAATTAATAACAGCTAGCATTTATATAGTCCTATAGAGCACTTTACAAATAGAATCTCATTTTATCCTTACAGCAACTTAGAGAAAGGGGCTATTATTATCCCATTTTACAGATGAGGAAACTGAGGCGGGAAGAGATTGAATGATTTTCCCAGGTTTATTCAACTAGTGTCTGAGGCTAGATTTGCTCTTAGGGCTTACTAACTCCAGATCGGGCACTTTATTTACCTTCCTACCTAACCACCACCTTTCCTTTCAACCCCTGTTTCTGGGCAATCACAAGTAAACGATAAAATCTCTTGTCAGTCAGCAAGTATTTGGGCCAGATACTATATGATGCAAAGGCCAAAATAAAATTCTCCCTGCCCTCAAGCAGCTTACATTTTATTTTGAAGAACCAACAGTAAATAGAAGATAATTTTGAAGGAGCCCTTCTCATGCAGAAATAGAGAAAGAACATGGCACCCATCCCATTCAACTGTTAGATTAGGCCAATGTCAGACTGATTTATTTCCAAGCAACCAAAAACAGGAAGTTCAGTGTATTTAGATTTAAGTAACTTCAGACTGAAAAAAAAATAGCCCACAAACGTAATAATAATAATAACAAAAACAGCCATAACACATCTACAACCCTGTGAGATTCGCACAGCACTTTCCAAAATATTATCTCATTCGATACTCATGGCCTCCTGATGAAGCTGATGATATATTATCCTTACTTTACAGAGAAGGACACTGAGGCTTGTTGAGACTAAGGGATTTCCTTAGGGCCACAGAAGCTAGTAAGAGCCCTAGGCAATATGAGAGCAGCTGTTTCTCACTCCAAGCCCCTTCTGCCATTAATAGGCCATGAATAGATTAGATATAAAGATATAAAGATTAGATACAAAGGTCCACTTGTACCTATTTTACAGGCTCACACACAATTCTTTTTCTTTCCTTTGTGCTTGGAGATGCTGTATCTAGTTCACAGAGGGCCACAGAGTGAACAAAACAGGTTCCCTAAGCTCCCTTTTTGACTGCCTCCCATGATTCAGAGCCACTACGTCATCCCCCAGACTCACCGTCCTCATGCTAGAATAGCCTGGGTTTGGACCTGGGTTTCCTTCAAGGTCTAGTTTTGTCCTTGTGAGAGGTTGATGTGTCTGGTTTTCTGAGCTTCCCTTTTCTGAGATGTCTTGCCCATAGCCTGAGAGAGAAGGAAATGCTTATTTCCTGATGAAAGGGTTACCTACTGGCTTCTAGACCACAGCTCAGAAAGGAGAGCTGTTTTTTCCCTCTAGGAGGAGATGGTGGAGGTGGTTGTGTGATGATGACTACATTTTCTTTCAAAAAACTTTTCAATGAACAAAAATTCACCCTCTCTCCCTCCCACCACCCCTTTTGGAAAGCAAAACAAAATCCCTGTTTCAGATGTGTATAGTTAAGCAAAATAAATTCACTCATTGCCCATGTTTATCTGCGCTGAATGTATCATGGTTGATCATTGTGTTAATAAAAGTTGCAAAATCAAATTCATTTATAAATTGTCCTCCTGATTCTACTTATCTCACTCTTTATCAGTTTATACAAGTCTTCTAGGTTTCTCTAAACCATCCCTGTCATCATTTCTTATAGCTAGGATTGAGGGCTAGAGTCAGAAAGATCTGAGTTCAAATCCAGACTCAGACATTTACTGGCTGTATGATCTTGGGAAAGTTGCTTAACTCTGTTTGCTTCGATTTCCACATATGTAAAATGAGCTGGAGAAGGAAATGGCAAACCACACCAGCATCCCTGCCAAGAAAACCCCAAATGGGGCATGGAGAGTCAGACATGACTGAAAGGACTGATTGACAGCAACAATAGTATTCTATAATATTCATGTTCAGGCATCACTCAATTGATGAAGATAGTTTCCAGTTCTTTTCCAATACAAAAACATTTTTGTACAACTGAGTTTTTTCCCCTCTCTTTTTTATTTCTTTGGGGTTTAGAACTAGTAGGGGTATTATTACTAGGTCAAAGGATATATATGGTTTAATAACTGTTTGGACACATTATCAAGTTAGTTCCCAGAAAGACTGGACCAGTTTACAGCTCTAATATGTACCCATTTCCCCATCATTTGCCATTTTCCTTTTTGGTCAAAGAATCTACATGTTCAGAGCCTGAGGAAGGTCATGAAGGAGGGAACATGATTGAGGGAGCTGTAGGGTCCCCCACCTAGCCTAGAGCTTAGTACATAGTAGGCACTTAAATATTTAGTGATTGATTCATTGGAGAGAGGGATTTCAGGCTGGATAGCAGAAAAAATAATGAAGTCAGAGACCTGGGTTCAAATCTCTTCCCTTTCCCTTATAACCTGTTGACTTGGGGCAGGTCACTTTACCTCTCAGTGCCTCATTTTCCTCATCTGAAAAAAATGAGAAACTAGATTCTGTTTATAAGGTCCCTTCTAGCTCTAAATCTATGACCCTGTGGTTCTTCCAGAAGTTTAGGAGGGATAACATATCCTGTTTGATCTTTTCTGGGAGGTGTTTGGAGGGGAGAAGAAGCATCAGCATCCCAGATGCATCTTCTCTTTGACATCCTGGGGAAGTTCCTAGCCTGTTTGGGGGACCTGCATTCTGTATGGCTTAGTCTATGTGTGGCTTCTGACTTCCAGCCCATCACCCCATCCTGAGTGATAAAGACATTCATTTATTCTCTGTCTCTCTGTCTCTCTCTGTCTGTTTCTCTGTCTCTCTCTGTCTCTATCTATCTATCTATCTATCTATCTATCTATCTATCTATCTATCTATCTATCATCTATCTGTCTATCTATCTATCTCTGTCTCTCTGTCTCTCACTGTTTATCTGACTTGATCTCTCTCTGACTATATTTCTGTCTCTTCCTCACAGCAAAGAGAAGCATTTAAGAAACGGTGGTTTGCTCTTGACCCCCAGGAGAGGAGGCTGCTGTATTACAAGAACCCATTGGTAAGAGTCTGTTGTGTTGACTCAAAGGGAGCACCAGCACCCAATGAGAAATGTAGAGTCAAGGATGACCAATTACAAGTCTGAAAAATTACATGATTTACTTAGGGAATGCCAGCTTGCTGGTAGGCACAGAAACTCATGTCAGGGAGTTATCTCATTCGGCCTCCTGTTGCAGGGTCGAAGTGCTCCGGAATCATCTGAGACCAATGGACAGCCCCATTCCTGACTGTTCATTCTAGGGCAGTTCTTCCAGGAAGGACTTTATATCTAAATAACTCCTTCCTGCTACAGCTTAAAGAGACTGTCTCTTTTTTTGTGGTTGCTATTTTAACCTCTGAAATGAGTTGTTCTCTGGTTCAAGGATCCTCAACTTTCTTTAGACTTTTGGTTTTTCAGCAAACTTTCCTGTTCCTCCCATTCAAAGCGAAAGGAAATAAATTCTAGACTCTCTCATGTATGTGCAGATAAAAATATGAATTTTTCCTAAAGAAAACTTTATTTGGAACATAATGATATTTTATGGTATCATCAAGTTGTTCTCCCTCTAATCTACAATTCCCCCTCCTCACTAATACTCCTAACTTTTGCTTCTGGAGGTCCTTCTGGAGGTCTCCATGGAGGACATGTTTTCCAGGTTGGCATCTCTTGTCCTGGATGCAAAGGATTCATTTTCTGAATCTTCATTTTACCAAGAAACTAGCAATTCTTGTTCCCTGGGACAAATCTAAATAAAACTGAGGAGGATGAGAAAGACAGACTTTGGAACTTGACATAAGACCCTATGGTCTTATGGTGGGAGAGAGGCGGACACTATTCTGAGAAGAGACACATGCCCTAGGATGTTGAACTAACTGCTGGGGAGTCTGGCAGGGAGGGATGTGGTCTCTAGGACTAATTATTATGCTAAAGAAATGCTAAGATTGGTAGTTCCTATCTGATCAAGGCATCCGAGGGCATCAGTGCCTTTTAGATTTGGTTCCCTGGGAAGAAAACAAAACCAAAACGTTGCATTTGTCTCATCTTAGTTATGGTTTTGAATTGTTGCTTGATCAGATTCTAGGGCCTTCAGCAAAAACTATCCGAAAGACCTTGGGAAAAGAGGAAGATGTGTTTTGGGGGCGGGGAGTCCTTCCAAGAGGCCATAGCAAGACAGAGCAACTGTTATCCCCATGGCAGAGCAACTGCTTGACTAGCAACCACCTCCCCACCTGCTGTTCTCTTTCCAGGATGCATTTGAGCAGGGTCAGGTTTTCATTGGGAGCAAGGAGGATGGGTACGAGATCCATGATGAACTCCCTAAGGGCATCCGTGGGAACCGCTGGAAGGCTGGCATCACCATCATCACTCCAGAGCGAAGTTTTGTCTTTACCTGTCCCAATGAGAAGGAACAGAGGGAATGGCTGGAGAGTTTACAGCATGTCCTGGCCCTCCCCAGGACCATTCTCAGTCCTCGTGGTAAGACCCACAAAATCAGCCAAGTCAACTTGAAGCTTGAAGGGGGCCCTAGAGGTCATCCAGTCCCACCTACCCATTTTACAAGTCTAGAAACTGAGGCCCAGGGAAAGTGAAATTATTTGTTTAAAGTCACTCAGGCAACAAAATATTATGTTTGGGTTTTTTTTTTTCTTAGACAAAGGTAGAGGGCAGGGCAGTGAATTTTCTTCCAGCCACCTGGGTATTTTCCCAGGCTCCCAGAACACTGAGCAAGGTCAGGGGCTCTGCCATCACTGCGGTTCCTTCTGTTCTGTCCCTGAAAAGTACACACAGTTCAGGTCCCACCCTCCAGAGCGAGGTTGCTAGGCCTGGAGGAATGCCCACCCCCCCTCAAAGCTGACTCTCCGACCCTCCTTTTCCCAATCCACCAAACCTCTGGTTGAAGGAAAAGCCAGTCCTTTTCTCATGAGAAAAATGTAGGCCTTGTTATTGAATTATTTATTATTAGTTGGGGCTCTGCACCCGCTGGGCCACCCCTGGGACTTTTGAGAGTACACAGGAAGGGAAGCCTATTTTTAGTCTCAGTTCTTTTCTGTCCCTGTCAGCAGCTCTCTCCGTCCCTTAGGCCTCTTCTCCCCTCGATTTCAACTCCCCTCCCCCTGTCTTGAACCACTTTTTCCTCTTTCTCTACTTGACCACTAGGCTAGAAGGAGGTGCTCCCGATAACTCACTCTCTGTTCTCTCTTTTCCCCCCACTCTCATTCCTTCCTTCCTTCCTTTCTCTCTCTTCTTTCTTTCTTCCTTCTTCCATTCCTTCCTTCCTTTCTTCTTCCTTTCCTTTTTCCTTCTTATCTTCTCTTTTTAACTCCTCTTCATAATTTCCTTTTTCTTTCTTTGCTTCCTTTTTTCCTTCCTCTTCTCTTTTCTCTCTTTCTTTTCTTGTTCCTTCTTTTTCCCCCTCTCCTTTTTTCCTGCCTTCTCTCTTTCTTTTTCTTCATTTTCCCTTGCTCCACTTCTCCACTTCCTCCGTTACTCTTCCTTTCTTCCTTTCTTTTCCTTCCCTCCCTCTTCTTCTCTCTCTCTCTTTTTTTCTTTCTCCCTTCCTTCCTGTCTTCTTTCTTTCTTTCTTTCTTTCTTTCTTTCTTTCTTTCTTTCTTTCTTTCTTTCTTTCTTTCTTTCTTTCTTTCTTTTTTCTCTTTCTCTCTCTCTCTCTTGCCTTCTCTCTTTCTTTCTTTCTCTCTTTCTTTTCTTTCTTGTTTCTCCATTTCACAAGCCAGATTCCAGCCCAGACAGCAGAAGCGGGCGTAGGTTAGGGATGGCCATGTGTGTGGAAAAAGCCATTCAATAATTTTCCTAAGGAAAAAATAAAGCTGTCTCTTTTATCGGTGTAGACGAATTCCTCACCTGCGGCCACAGTCAGGACCCTGGGAAAACTTCCCTGAAAGATGAGAATTGCTTTGGGGTTCAAAACCACTAAAGCAAAGAGAAAATACCCCCCCCCCCCCAGCTCTCTTTCCAGCTTGCAATCTTTGTGGTCAGGAAGTCCTGTTTTAGAGCTAACCCAAGCCCCTCCAGGAGCTGCAGCAGCTCCTCTTCTAGTCCCTCTACAGCCCGACCCGAAGCCTGGGGGCCCCCGGTCCCTCAGGCCCCTCCTGCTGGGACCCAAAGGAGAAGTTCTGGCTGGGAAAAAAGCAGACTTTGAAAGTGACCGCGCACTGCCCCCTGGAGGCCGCGGTCAGACTCACCGCAGGCGCACAACTTGGCCTTCAGCCCCCAGAGCAAGGCGGCCTTTCACCTCAGATGGGGGAATTGGGAGGGGGAGGGAGGGTGGGGTGGAAATTTTCTGGATTAAGGGAGTTGATTAAACTTCCTTTTCATTTTCTTTTTCCCTTTTTTTATTTGCTGTCCTTTCTATTTTCTATTTCTTGTCCTTTCCCCATCCTCTTTTCCTTCCTTCCTTCCTTCCTTCCTTCCTCCTTTCTCAATTTTTCTGTTTATCCCTGCCTCCCTCTCTTCCCCTTCTTTGTTTCTTCCTATCTCTCCTCTTTCATCTTCTCTTTCCTTTTCTCTATCTTCTTCACCTTCTCTTCCTCTTTCCATTCTTTTTCTCCCTTTTTTCTCTCTCTCTCCCTCTCTTCTCTGTCTCTGTCTCCTGTCTCTCTCTCTCTCCTTTCCCCTCTCTGTTCCTCCCTTTCTCTCCCTTTCCTCTTTTTTCCCTTTTTCTCTGTTGCTCTCCCTCTCTCTTTCTCTGTGTTTCTCTCTCTTCTCCTGCCCCCATTTGCTCCTTTTCCCCTTCTCTCTCCCTAGTGGCGGGTCTGCTCTGCCACCCTCATGTTTATGTGGCATTTCCACCATTCTCTCTTTTCCTTATGTTGCAGCAATGGCAGCTCTTGACCAGAGGTGACTGGACTTAGCTGACTTGCTCGCTTCTCGCCGGGCCTAACATTGACTTCAGCTTCTCAAGTCCCCATTCTGTTTCAGGAAAGAGAAGTTCGCTTTTGGGGTATGACCTCTGCTGTAGCAGGAAGGACTAGAAAAAGACAAACTGTGGTCCGTGGTTTTCTTGTCTGAAGCATTGCTTTAGAAGCAAACTGGGCAAGACAAAAGTCAAGACGGCTGGAATGGCAGGCAGAATCCAACTCATGAGCATCACCTTGGTGATGTCATTGGTCTTTTTCAAGAAGGATGAACAGCAGCAGCAATGGTTGGAAATTGGGCCTCCCTCCCTCCCAACAGGTCTTCTTGGGTCTCTTCCTATCATTCTTCCCCTTGGTCTCTATGAAACCCCATAGTGACTGAGCAGAAGACTTCTTCCCTTCAACAATCAAATGGTGAAGACTCTAAGGACAATAAGAACATAGGGAATGCCAGCATCCTGGCAGGATGCCTAGGAAGCAAGAAACCAACTGAGAACTGTACCCCTCCATCCCTTGCAAGAACTCTTTGATAGCTGAGCCTTCTGTAACCATGTGTGTTCTGCCCAGAAGCTTGTTTGGTGGTTTCCTGTCCTGCTTGGAGACCCTCAGCAACCTTGAGCGTACATTATCCCAGGCAGAAGAGGATCTCACCAGTTGGGCATTATCTTCTTCCTCTTTTTCTCCTCCTCATCCTCCTTCTGAAAGCACATTTATTAAGCAAATATTTGCACATAGCTGGGCTATGGAGGAGGATATTATGCAGCATAAGTGAGTGATTGAATTATGAAATAAATTGGATTATAGAATAAGGTGGATACCATGCAGAGAAATTTGGAGAGCACAGCTCACTTGGTTCTTTGAAGACACAGAGGAACAGAGGTGCTAAGGGACCTGACTACTTGGTTGCAGAGAATCTGGACCCTGAATCCATAAAAAAAAAAAAAAAAGAGTAGATATAATCAACTCTTATATTCTTACATTCTTCCAGTGCTAAGTGAATGGTGAATGGTGATTATCTAGGGGATGTTGATGCTGATGATATCACAGTAATTCTAACATCTGTTGGAAGTATAACAAATAGAAGTATAACTAGGGAGGGGAGACTTAAACTTTTCCCTAGGGCATCAACTTTTAGAGGGTTCCAGTTTGAAGTTCTTCAGGAGGCAAAAAAAAAACTTTAGCACCTTGTTAGTGAGATCAATCAGTTAAAAGGGGATGCCACAAGATGAGATTTTTCCCTATCAGCACCCAAATATACCAGGTGGGAATCTTTCCTTCTCCTTTATAGTGATTCCTCACTATAGGAGAGTAGGCGCGCTTACACCGATCATCCTAAGACTTCCACTCTGGGTTTCTGTTTCTCCCAATATGTATACATAGGGTGGTGTATTTGCCCCCACAACACTATGTATCCCAGGGTCTTTTCCTTCCTCTTTCCTATAACTGAATTTATCTTAAATAGGTGGATTTAGATCGAATTTTCTGCTGCTTCCCCAAAATGTAAAATTGTTCACTTTGGGCTTTGGCTGAGGTCATAGACCAAAATGAACAAGCTGCCTCTAGGTGTGATGAAAGGTTGACTGCACTTTACTCTTTGAGATCCAGAGATTCTGGGAGGCTAAATCGTGTTCTCCACAGCAGTGAGTGCTGCCCTCACCAAGATTCCTTGCTTAGTGACCTTCCCATTGTAGGAAGTGAAGGAATAGCCACACCACCTAGCCGCCCCAAGTTTTGGGTATTTTGCCCAGCTATATCAATCCCTCGGGGAATATTCTCCCTCCTGATCTTCCCTTCCAGCTTCCCCAGTTTCCTTCCTGCAAATCTCAACTAAAGTTCCCCTTTCCTTCAGAAACGTTTATTTATTCCCATTAATTCTAGTCCCTTCTCTTTGTTGATTATTTTCAATATATCTTTTGTACATAGTTATTATTTGCATATTGTCTTCCCCTTGAGACTGAGTTTCTTGAGACCAGGGTTTATCTTTTATTTTGATTGACTGGGACAGGGCAGGGAAGTTGTCTCAAATAAATCAGAGAATTTTTAAAACTGAAAGGGATCTTAGTGATTCTTTCATACAAACCCTTAATTTAATAGAGGCAAAAATAATAGCAATTTATTTTTCTCTTTCATTAAGCTTTTCAAAGGACTTTTCTAACAATAACTTTTGGAAGAACGTAACACAATCATCCTCTCCATTTTACTTTTGGAAAAACAAGTTCAGAGAGATGGATACCTAATAGATATCAGAGCCAGCTTCTTCTGATTTACAAAGCCAGGGGACTTTCCAGTATTCTGTAGAGCCTGCTTAGTTAGGTTAGAAGTAGTAAAGGTGGGAGTCTGGCAGATTTTTCTATTTCCTGGAGTCATTGGCCATAGTCCACAGCAGCTCCTGGATCTTTCTAAGTATAGCTAGAGCTGAGAAGCACAAAAATGGATAATCATTTTCCCAGAGTCATACAATCAGTGGATTACAGATCAGATTACAGAGATCAGAATCCATCCTCTTAAATAGACCAAAGATTTTTTCCACTACATCTGAAGTTCGTGTGTGTGTGTGTGTGTGTGTGTGTGTGTGTGTGTGTGTGTTATGTATCCCTTTGGCAATCTGGAGTATGTATATACCTGTTCTCAGAATCATTTTATTAAAAAATGCACAAAATATATAGGATTACAAAGGAAACTACATTCAAATACAGATTATCTATCTGTCTATCATCTATCTATCTATCTATCTATCTATCTATCTATCTATCTATCTATCTATCTACCATTTAATCTCCCTCCCTCCCTACTATCTAAAGAACTCCTGGGCTACAACACATTGCATCATTCCTGTTAGGAACCTTTAAAACTGAATTCCAAAGAAGTCATATGATGATCAATTTGGGACTATAGAAGTCAACTTGTCCAATCTTATTTTAACATAAGGAAACTAAGGTCCAGAAAGATTAAATGTTTTATCCCAGGAACTTTGCTAGGTAATAAAGGGCAGAATTGTGATTTGACCTGTAACTACAACAAACATCTCTCCAGTTAAAATCATTGTATTTATATTCTGAAGAAATTAAGGTATGATCTCAGAAAGATCCTTCTTGATTACTACAAGAGAATAATTTAGGAGAGTTGTCAAGGAAGGAAATGAGTAGCTGTGAGTGATGATTATTTTATAATATTGACCCCCAAATTGCATTTCAACATGTTGTGTTATAGATACCTGTAACTGTTACTTCAAATTGTCTTGGGGAGACATGGAGAGAACTATCTCTTTCAAAATTAGAAATGTTTGGATTTAGACTAAATTAATTTTTTTAGGTTTTTGCAAGGCAGTGGGTGGGGTTAAGTGACTTGCCCAAGGCCACACAGTAAATTAATTTTTAAAAAATTTCTGACAGATTTGTACCTAAAAGGCAGAATACAATATTAATATCTTTTTCTTGGATATCCCTCAGGCTGCTCTTTCTATTTCATTTCTGCTTCTATCTAGGCTCTTGGAAAGCAGCTTAATGTTGTTTTTAAATCCCATTGTTGCCCCTTACTAGTGAGATTAGCCCTTTGGGGCAGAACAGGGATGTGAACCCTCTTCCTCCCGATATTAGGTCTAACACTCTATTCCCATTTTCCCTAGGCCTTTGTTCTTGACCTTCTACTACTTTTTTTAAAAGGAAAAAAGTCTAGAAAGGGTTTTAAGTTGCATAGATACTATTCTAAACATCATGAAATACAAGATATGCTTAAACTCTCTTCTGCTTTGAAGCTAGGCCATCTATGTCTTCCTCTTTGGGTTCTACCTGAGGGGGTGGAGTATCTCTTTTCTCTACTGCCATTAGCTTGAACTCCCATTGGCTATGTTCTTTCCATTGTTAGGCAGCAGGGAGTAGCATAAAATTTCATTCAATTACTTAACATTGATTGGCTTTTACAAAAGGATATTTATTTATTTTTCTTTAAAAAAATTTTTTTTAGAAAAATATTTATTTTAAAGGCATAACCAGAACCCTTCAACATTTGCTTCAACACCTCAGGTGTATACTCTCCCTTTCATCGCCCCAGTCTCTGGTTGAGGAGTAGGTTCATAACCATGTTCAGTTCCTACTTCATTCCATTAAGTTCTTGTCTAGAGGTGTCATAACTGCCAAATAATTCCTTATCTCTGACTGCTGGTCTGTGTCCATAAGGTCACTTCTTTTTTTGTTGTTAGGTTTGTTTTGGCAAGGCAATAGGGCTAAGTGGCTTGCCCAAGGCCACACAGCTAGGTCATTATTAAGTGTCTGAGGCTGGATTTGAACTCAGGTCCTCCTGACTCCAGGGCCGGTGCTCTATCCACTGTGCCACCTAGCTGCCCCCAGAAGGTCACTTCTTGTTCCATTAAAACTTTACTGATTCTTGAACCCATATATTGGACTTCCCGCCAGATCTTTCAAGCTCACAAGGTCAGAGTCTCCAGTCTCCTTTACCTGGTTCTTGGCTTTCATTATGGAAGAAGATTAAAATGACAAATTACAGTGTGTCTGCCTGCAACTGATCAGACCCATTGGAGCCTGGAATGCTCTACCACAGGTTGGGCACAAATAGTCCATGAGAACATGTATCTCATGTTTCCTTTGAACTGCATCTATTCTGCCTTCCTCATATTGTGCAGCACCCTCACTAATGAGGGCACACCACACTGGACAGTCTTGTGCCAATGTTTCCCATGCTGCCAAATCAATTCTAAGGTTCTTAAGAGAAGCCTTTGGGTGTTCTGATATCACTTCTTCTGACTCATCTGTAAGCACTTGCCCTGTTTGAGTTCTCCATAAAATAGTCTTTTTGGCAATTATACTTTTGGCATTCCATCAACATGACCAGGCAAGTTATTTACACTCTCCATAGTAATGTTTGAATGCTTGACAGTTTAGCTGGAGAAAGGATCTCTGGGACCACGTGATCTTCAGAATCTTCCTAAGACAATTTGAATTCAGTTCCTGGCGTGGCACTGGTAGACTCCAGGTTTCATAGGCAAATAGCAATAAGGTCAGCACAACAGCTCTGTAGACCTTCAGTCTGATAGTCAGTCTAATATCTCTTCTCTCCCACACTTTCTTTTGGAGCCTCCAAAATACTGAGTTAGCTCTGACAATATATGTGTCAACCTCATTATCACTGTGTACCTCCTTGGAAAGTACACTGCCAAGGTAAGTGAATTTGTCCACAATGTTCAAAACTTTTTCATATGGTTCCACATATGGATGGTGTGGTGCTTGCTGATAGAGCACCTGTGTTTTCTTTGTATTAATTGCTAGTTAGATAAACTAAAAGTTAGCACAGGAAACAGAGAATAGATCAATACTTCTTTTTTTAAATTTTGCAAGGCAATGGGGTCAAGTGACTTGCCCAAGGTCACACAGTTAAGTAAGTATTAAATGTCTGAGGTCAGATTTAAAATCAAGTCATTGACTCCAAGGCCAGTGCTCTTTCCGCCAGGATACCTAGCTGCCCCTGATCCATAATTTGTTGCATCTCAGCTTCAGAGACTGCATTGAGGCACAATCATTAGAAAACAGATCATGCACCAACACTCCCTCCACTTTGGTTTTGACTTGTAGCCTTTTCAAGTTGAAGAATTTACTGGCAATGTGGTAGCTGACCTTGCGGTCATGTTCATCCTCAGTGACAGTATTTGATAACATGGCTGAAAGCATCATGCTAAAAAGCATGGGAGCAAGGACACCCTCTTGTTTCACTCCACTGATGAACAGAAAATCTCTCTCTTTTTTAGTTTTGTTTTTGTAAGGTAGTGGGGTTAAGTGACTTGCCCAAGGTCACACAGCTACATAATTATTAAGTATCTGAGGTCAGATTTGAACTCAGGTCCTCTTGACTCCAAGGCTAGTACTCTATCACTGTGCCACCTAGCTTCCCCATGTTGGAAAATCTCAATGGCATGGTCCACTATCCAGAACCCAGGCATGCATGCCATCATGAAATCGATGTACAATAGTGATGAACTTCTCCAAGCAACCAGATTTTGATATAATTTTTCATAAGCCCTCATGACTGACAGTATCAAAGACCTTGGTCAGATCTACAAATGTTGTATATAACCTCCATTCTGTTCCTACCATTTTTTTCTGGAGTTGTCAGGCAACAAACACCATATCAACTCTTCCTCGACCTTTTCTGAAGTCACACTGGCTCTCAGGTAGCTGACCATCTTCCAGCCTATTGAGAAGGACTCTGGCAAGAATCTTTCCAGCAATGACTAAGAGAGAAACACTCCTATGATTATCAGAGGACAATCTATTTCCTTTACCTTTATTGAGAAGGACAATAGAAGCATCCCTGAATTCCTAGGGTAATAACCACTCCATGGCTTTATTTTTTTATTTTTTTATTTTATTTTATTTTAGGTATTTGCAAGGCAAATGGGGTTAAATGGCTTGCCCAAGGCCACACAGCTAGGTAATTAAGTGTCTGAGACTGGATTTGAACACAGGTACTCCTGACTCCAAGGCTGGTGCTTTATCCACTACGTCACCTAGCCGCCCCTCCATGGCTTTATAACTTGGAAAATTTCAGTCAGTTTTTATATGAGCAATGGGCCCCCCCCACCTTGTAGATCTCAGCTGGAATAGAATCAACAATAGGTGCTTTGCCACATGAAAGAAACCTAATGGCATTCAAAACCTCTTCTTCATTGGAACTTCAGCTAGGGACTGATTGACTACAACTTGAGGTAAACGGTCAATGGCTTCTGCATTGATTGATGACAGTCTGTTAAGAACACTATGGAGGTATTCAGCCCATCTCTCTAGGATCATATCCCTATCACTAATCAACGTGACTTCTTCAGCACTGAGTGGTTGAGATGCATCATATATCTTTGACCCATAAAGAACCTTCCAGGCATCATAAAAACTTTTTGAATTGTTATTATGCACATAAAACTGAATTCATCTGCCTTCTTACTGAGCCAAGAGTCCTGCATCTTTCTAATCTTCATTTGTACTTTATTTTTTGATGGAATTGAATGCTGGTTTCTTAGAAATAATTGAACTGTCTGTTAAACTGTGGAGTTTTTGTTTTTCATTTAGTTGCATCTATATTTCCTTATCTTTTTTTTTTAAGTTTTTGTGAGGCAAATGGGGTTTAGTGGCTTGCCCAAGGCCACACAGCTAGGTCATTATTAAGTATCTGAGGCCGGATTGGAACTCAGGTACTCCTGACTCCAGGGCCGGTGCTCTATCCACTGTACCACCTAGCTACCCCTTCACATCATTTTCATCAGAGTAGTCTTGGTGTTTGCAAATGTTATTACCCACCAAATCTTTGAAAGCTGCTCACTCTTTTTCTTTTCTACTATTGCCAACTGTGTGTTGGCTCAATTCTCCCTCCAAGTTAACAACAAACTGTTTCCACTCAGGGAGGCACTCTAATCTCTTGACATCAATTCTTCTAGGAGTCATTTTGCCTGGGGCTGCTAGTTAGCTTAGAGAGGATGAGTCTGTGATCAGTCCAGCACTCTGCACCATACATTGCCTTTGTCATTCTCACATCTTGTCTGTCTCTTCTCCTTACAATCACATAATCGATTAGATGCCAGTGTTTGCTGCAAGGGTGCTTCCAGGAAGTTTTATTGCATTTAGGTAAATGGAAGGCAGTGTTTGTGATGAGAAGGTCATGAGATGCACAAGTCTTCAGGAGGGTGACCATTGCTGTTGTTGTTTTCAACTCCATTCCTCTCAAGGACTCCCTGCCATGTCTCTATCATTAAAGTCAGCCCGAATTAGAAGCTTGCCCTCTTTTGGTAGATTGATGATGAGGATCTCCAGGTCATCATAAAATTTTTCTTTGACTTCATCAGAGTTTGTCATGGTGGGAGCACAGGGACTGATGATAGTCACATGGCATTTTCCTGCAAATGGCGATCTCATTGTCATGAGTTTGTTGATGAGTCTGTTGTTCACTACTTTTGGTAGGCATACAAGCTTGACTTGATTAGTTTGATTGCAACACCTATACCAGCTTCACAGCTATTCCTTTTCTTGTGACCACTCCAGAAAAATGTATCCAACTCCAGCTTCAGTAATGAAGGACAACTTCATTTGCCAGTCTTGTTTCACTCAGGGTTGTTATTTGGATGTAATACCTGTTGAGTTCTCTTGCCACACGAGCTGTCCATCCTTTACCTAAAAGGAAAAAGAACAGATGCAGAAGGCAATGACTGATGTCTTTTTATATGGCCTCATGGCCTTGGAGTGGGGAAGGCCTCATTGCTTGTCCTTTTTGCAGCAGTTGTCTCCCACTGGCTGTTATAACCAAAGGAAATCACTGAGGAAAGCAAAGGAAGAATGATCACAAAAGGTCAACCAAAACTGACTTAGGTAATATGGAGACACTTCAAATTCCATTTGTACAGCCAATTGAAATAAAAAAAGCCTTTCCTAACTATGTAGTTAGCAGTCTGAAATAGTTACAAAATTAAAAGTTAAAAATAAAAAGTTAAAAAAAGCTCTGTATGCTCCACAGTATTTCCCTTATAAAGCATCACAATTCCTTCGAAAGCAGTCTTCCCAGCTTCTCCCCATGGAGAAGTTGTATTAGCTAAATAAGTTAGTGAAGACTATATGGGTACCAGTTCCTGGATACATTAATATTTAAAAATTTTTTTTAAATGTTTCCATAAGAGAAACACAGTTCTTGCTTTTTTTTTGAAGCACACATAAGTTCTTTTTTTCTGTCTAATAAAAACATTTATTTATTATTTTTTTTAGGTTTTGGTTTTTTTTTTGCAAGGCAATGGGGTTAAGTGACTTGCCCAAGGCCACACAGCTAGGTAATTATTAAGTGTCTGAGGCCGCATTTGAACTCAGGTCTTCCTGACTCCAGGGCTGGTGGTCTATCCACTGCGCCACCTAGCTGTCCCAAGAAAATTTATTTTTAACATTCAGTTTTAAAATTTTGAGTCCCAAATTCTCTCTGTCTCTAGTCCCTTACCCACCCATAGAAAATACAAGATGATATCCATTATTAATGTGAAGTCATGCAAAACTTTTCCATATTAGCTAAGTGAAAAAAATAAAAGAAGAAAGGAAAGTGGAAAAAATATGCTTCAATAAATACTTAGAGTTATTTCATCAATTCTCTCTGGAGCTGGATAGAAGTTTTTATCATGAGTCTTTTCAAATTGTTGTGGATCATTGTATGACAATAGGTAACAAAGTTGATCATCATTCCTATATTGCTGTTACTGCATACAATGTTCCCCTGATTCTGCTTATTTCATTTTGCATCACATCATAAAAATATTCCCAGGTTTTTCTGAAGCCATCCCTTCATCATTTCTTATGGTACAATAATATTCCATCACAATCATAAACCATAGCTTGTTCAGCCATTCCCTAATTGATGATGATGTTTGTCCTTCATTCTCAAAGACCATGGCAATCAGGGAAGGTGATGCCATGACAAGCACATGAATTGGATTTGAGTTGGGGAGTGCTGTGCTAAGTCATCAGTCTCACTTTCTCCTCTGGAGCCATATGGGTCCAAGTGACCAGATATGAAACAGAACAATTGGAGATGGCCCTGGATGAGAGGCAATCAGGGTTAAGTGACTTGGCCAAGGTCACACAACTAATAATTAAAAAGAGTCTGAGATTGGAGTCAAACTCCTGTCCTCCTGACTCCTAGGCCAGTGGTCCATCCACTGTACCACCTAACTCTCCTTAATTGATAGGCATCCCCCCAATTTCCAATTCTTTGCCCCCACAAAAAGAACTGTGATAAATATTTTTGTATTTGTAGATTCCCTTTTTTGTGAAAGATTTTATTTTGAATTTTACAATTTTCCCCCAATCTTGCTTCCCTCTCCCCAGCCCCTACAGAAGGCAGTCTGTTAGTCTTTACATTATTTCCATAGTATGCATTGATCTAAGCTGAATGTGATGAGAGAGAAATCATATCTTTAAGGAAGAAACAAAGTATGAGATAAAGCAGAAATACATAATAAGATAACTTTTTTTAAAAAATTAAAGGTAATAGTCTTTGGTCTTTGTTTAAATTCCAGTTCTTTCTCAGGATACAGATGGCATTCTCCATCATAGATACCCCAAAATTGTGCCTGATTGTTGCCCTGTTGGTATGAGTGACTCCATTAATGTTGATTATCACTCCCATGTTGTTGTTAGGGTGTGCAATGTTCTTCTGGTTCTTCTCATCTCGCTCAAGATTCCTTCCTTTTTTGTTTGATCTCTTTGGGATACAGACATAATAATGGTATTGCTGGATCAAAAGATAATGTACAATTTTAAATTGTACACTTTAATTTTAAATAATACCCTTTAGGAATTGGAAATGAAGGCATGCCCATCAATTGGGGAATGCCTGAACAAACTATGGTATATGAATATTATGGAGTACTATTGTTCTATAAAAAAACCAAGAATGATCAAACTCTCTCTCCTTTCATCCTGTCCCTGTTCAGAAGTGTTTTGTATCTGAGTACCCTCTCCCATGAACTTCCCTCTCTTCTATCACCTGCTTCCCCTTTCCCTTCCCCCATCCCCTCTTATCCCACCCCTTTCCTCTCATTTTTCTCTAGGGTAATATAGATTTCCTCACCCTATTAAATGTGTATGTTTTTTTCTCTCTGAGCTATTTCTGATGAGAATGAAGGCTCGTTCATTCTCCTTTGCCTTCCCCCTTTTCACTCCATTGTAAAAGCTTTTTTCTTGACTCTTACGTGAAACATCTTAGCCCCTTCTTCCTCTTCTTCCTCTTCCTCCCAGAATTTTCCTTTATCACCCATTGACTCCATCTTTTTACTATATTATACCATTACATTCAGCTCCTTCCTGTGTCTTGTCTATGTATACTCCTATAAATGACAAAGTTCATATAAGTTATCAGTATCTTCTTCCCATGCAGGAATACAAATAGTTCAACATCATTAAGTCCCTCACAATTAATCCTTCCCATCCACCCCCATATGGTTCACCTGAGACCTGTACTTGGAGATCAAACTTTTTGTTCAGCTCTGATTGTTTCAATAGGAAAGTTTGAAAGTCCCCTGTTTCATTGAAAATTCATCTTTTTTCCTGGAAGAGGATGTTCAGTTTTTCTGGGTAGCTGATTCTTGGTTATAAGCCAAGATCTTTTGCCTTCTGGATTATCATATTCCAAGCCCTATGAGCCCTTAATGTAGACATTGCCAGATTTTGTGTAATCCCAACTAAAGAACCATGGTAGTTGAATTGTTTGTTTCTGGCAGCTTTTAGTATTTTCTTTTTGACTTGGGAGTTTTGGAATTTGGCTATAATATTCCTGGAAATTTTTCTTTGGGATCTCTTTCAGGAAGTGATTGGTGAATTCCCTCAATTTCTATTTTACCCTCTCCTTCTAGGATCTCAGAGCAATTTTGCTGTATTATTTCTTGAAAAATGAGGTCTAGGTGCTTTTCTTGGTTGTGACTTTCAGGTATTCCAATAATTTTAAAATTATCTTTCCTGGACCCTTTTTTGAGATCAGTTGTTTTTCCAATGAGATATTTCACATTTTCTTCTGATTTTTTTTTTGGAGGAGTTTTATTTCTTCCTGATTTCTCACAAAGTCACTAGCTTCCATTATTTCCATTCTGCATTTGAAGGAGTTATTTTCTTCAGAGAATTTTTTTATTTCCTTTTCCAGCTGGCCAATTTGGCTTTTTAAGGCATTCTTCTCCTCATTTGCCTTTTGTGTTGCTTTTTCCATTTGGCCTAAACTGGTTTTTAACATATTATTTTCTTCAGTATTTTTTTGTATTTCTTTCACCAAGCTGTTAAATTGGTTTTCATGATTTCTCTGCATCACTCTCATTCCTCCTCCCAATTTTTCCTCTACTTCCCTTAAT